>NC_133415.1:68627500-68931875 GCF_049350105.2 Macaca mulatta
TAATCCTGCATACCGGGCTTCCCTTACAAAACCAATTTAAATTGAAAAGTATCTATTGACTTCGCATTGGGTAGGAGGCACGGAGGATGCCACAGTGAGCTAGGCAGCCTTCACAATAAAGTGCTCAAACCCAAATGATGACATGAGTTCTAAAAAGACAAAACAAAAATGAAGTGTGTCATGGTACTTCCAGGAGGGTCAGGCAGCTAAGCCATGGGGTCAGTGGATGCTTTCAGAAAGCAACAAGGATCTCTGCTGAGCCACACTAAGGGAGAGGGTGTCCTGGGGCTCAGCATTTTCAGCAGAGCCTTGTTTCTTATGAAGAAGCTAAACTGGGGCAGCTGCCACACTAACTCAGTCTGAGAAAGCTCACCGACTACACTAAGGAAAATCTATTTATATTTTATAGGTTGCTTAAATAGGTTTGTTGTTTCAATTTAGGAGACAAATACAGGATGATTCTAAGCCTTAAGCAGAAAAGCTAAGTGAAGGAAAACCCACTTTCTTCTCAACTTCCTGACTTCTTTTATAGTGACTTTTCTTGGAGAGTAGTAAGTGCGAGTCAGCCAGGGTTGTTCCTGGTCATTGCTGCTGGTCCCTCAACATGGGTGGGTTCCACAGCTGCTAGTCCGCCACAGCAAAGGGGATGTGAAACAATGACCCCTCTCATAGCAGAGAGGCCTGCTTGATGCAGAACTGGATGTTGCTAAGCTCCAACTCAGATTTTCTTTTTTCTCCTGGGAAGATTCCTTGGAGGCCTTTTCAACTTAAGAAGTGCATCTATGCCATAGTGGGATGGTCATTAAATATCCATTTCTCAGTGCAGGAAAAAGCCTATCACAACAAGGCCTAAATCTGGAACCGCATTATATAGTCAACGTTAGTTTTATAAACAACCACTCAGACTACTAACACTCTGTCTTTCACTTAAAATTTTTTATTGTGCCAGAAAGAAAAGAAGAATGCCATCATTTGGGTGGCTCATATCTAGCTATGCTAAAGACTGGATAACAGGAACAAATAAAAGGAGATGACTTCTGAAATTATATATGTTCTAGAGAAATAGTAAAATAACCAAAGAGGAATGTTCAGGAAATGCTCGAGGAAACAGGAGGGAGAGTAGAATAGTATCGCATGCTAGATATACTCTCCACAAACTGAGACTTCTAGGGTCAGCTTCATTTTTCTTTTTGGAAAAACACCACAGAAGTGCAAGCAGCACATCTTGTAGTAAATCAGGGCCTGTCACCTTTTTTTTTTTTTTTTGCAGAGCAGCTACCTTTTATTTCCCTGCAGCTTGACAAAATCACTAGGGTAAAACCATGGTGAGTGTTGACAATGAAACCAAACCTCTGAATTGGAGTGTAGAAGGAGGATGACTGTATTCTATTAGGAACTGTGTCAACAATATGTATTGTCCATCTAATATCCATTTCCTCCTTTTCAGCCTAACTGAACCCTGTCTGCTTGGGGAAGGCAATGGGCCCAGAGCCAGGGGAGATAACAACTCCCATGATACTGGGGTGACCATATGACACAGCGATAATTAATGAAATGAAAGCAGAAGAGATTGGTAGGGACTCTAGATAAACATTGGCTTTTCCTATCAGAAGCAACAGTATGAGGCTGGACACAGTGGCTCACACATGTAAGCACAATAATTTGGGAGGCTGAGGTGAGAAGGATCACTTGAGCCCACAGATTTGAAGCTTTGGTGAGGTATGATTACACCACTGCACAACCTGGGTCAAAGAGTGAGACCCTGTCTCTTAAAAACAAAAAACAAAACAAACAAACAAAGCAACTGTCTAGAACACAGTTGTGATCACTGGAACTGCAGCAGTCATCCTGTCCCCATGAAGCCACAACCAACACAATGAAGATAGCAGAAAGAGAGAAGATATTTAGATCTTTTTTAAACAATGTTGACCAGCCATACCAACCCTGAATAACTTAACTCTGGAACTGTGAGAAAACCATTGTTTACAGGTAAGCCTATTCTTAACTGACATAATAACCTTGTTATTTATGGCCTCATAAGCATGTATCAGGAGAGATGAGCAGTATCTTCTTCCTTCTGCATCACTACCACTAACACCACTACCAGTGTACTGTTACACCTACCTGTGCCCATATACCCACCATAGAGAGTAGCCTAATTTAGTCAACAAAGTCTCTTGGTTGGAATGAGAAGACATGGATTCAAATCCCAGCTAAACTACTTAATAACAATGTAATACTGAGCACGTAACCTTTTTGTACCTCAATTTCTTCTATAAAAAATCAAGAGAATGATATGAGTTGACAGTATATTTGCTGAACAACCTCCCCGAAAATTCTATTCCCTTAAAATCTCAATAAATCAAAAAGTAGATAGGAATAGAAATCTCAATAAATAAAAATGTTGGTGGGCAGGGAATAATTAGCAATTTGTTTATTGTTCTTCCTCATGCAGTTTCAAAGTCACCTGATTTTTACTACCACATTGTGGATTTCCGGAATATTCAGCCTTCTTATTGCTTTGAGAATTGAGTACCACTCAGTTACCTGACTCTCTGTATGGGAAACTGACAAGTGCTATCTGTGTTCTGTGTAATACTTCTAGCAACAAGAAGCTATAGTTTTTCTTTGCTCTAAGTTTACTAAATTGACCCATAGAGAAGGGATTTCTCATATTGTTTACATAATATCTCTCTGCACATTTTTTTCAAAGGAAATAATGCCAACAGTGGAGTCGGTGAAGATAACCCTGCTATTTAACTCTATAACCGTCCCCCCCCCATGAGAAACAGTGAAGGAGAAAAATTCCCAACATGATGTACACATTGAAGCTGTGAATTTCCATTGGATTTATGACAGCTGAAACTATCAGATTCCCATATCTCAAGAATATATAAAATTCTTATATCTTCTTTTACTTCTAAGATCCACCTTGATTTTAAAAAGCTATTATGAAAATGTACCCATAGAAAATGCAAGAAGCTAGGCCAGGCACAGTGGCTCACACCTGTAATCCCAACTTTGAGAGGCCAAAGCAGGCAGATCACTTGAGTCCAGGAGATCAAGACCAGCCTGGGCAACTTGGTGAAACCCTGTCTCTCAAAACAAAACAAAACAAAACAAAAATTAGCCAGGTGTGGTGGCACATGCCTGTAGTCCCAGCTACTTGGGAGCTGAGGTGGGAGAATCAGCTGAGCCCTGAAGGTTGAGGGTGCAGTGAGCCGTGATCATGCCACTGCACTCCAGCCTAGGCAACAGAGTGAGACTCTTATCTCAAAATAAAAAAATAAAAAAGAAAAAGAAAAAACAAGAAGCTAAAATAGTATCTACAGTATACATAAGATGTAAGGACATGCCATATGGTGGTATGTTTTGTATAATTGTGGCTATTTTTAATTGAACAATAGATACTGTCTCAGTGTTTGCTCTAACCAACTGGAATTTGCTATGGAAAGTAGGACTGCTTGGGTAAAACCTTTCCTTGAGCCATCTGACTGGGAAATTTCTTACATTCTTTATAAAACAGACAGCTATCTTTTGCCTTAACTACGTTTTGCTAGAGCTTTCAACAACCCTATGGGAAATTCAGAGAAAGTATAGTCAGGCGCTGGTATTTAGATGTGAAGTTTTAATGATGGAAGGCACCATTCTGCTCTCCCATTCTATAGAACAACTCGTGTGGGTTTGCTTCATGAAGACTCAACCACCCAGTGAATGAGGGGCAATGAGGTGTTCCCAGTAGGCCCATGATTAAAGATGAGTGGGAGCATAAAAGAGCAAAGTCGCACATGTTATAGTCTTCCACAGACTAATGTCCCCGCGGGAAGGAATCATTTTCTAATGAATTCATGTTCCCTTTATTGCTATGCTGTCAAGAGGCCATGTGGTACTAAGACCAAAACAAACAAACAAAAACAAATAAAATAAACTAAAAACCTCATTAAGAACAGCATTTTACTTCCAGCAGTCTGAAGCTACTTTGTCAAATCCAAAACGCTCTCTGAGCCCTAGTGTCCTTGTTCTTAAAATAATATTATACAAAGCAATATTTAATTTTCCTTCCTCTTCTAAGATTCTATAATAGAGCTCAGCTATCTCTGATTTAGAGAAGACTTGCTTCTTTATAATTATAGTATTAAGGTTGCTCACCACTTAGGTTCAAATATCATCTCACATGAGAGTTGTGTGACTTGTACCAAGTTATGTAGCCCCTCTTAGCTATGGTTTTCTCATCTGTAAAATGGGGATATTAATAATGGCACCTTACTCACAGAGCTACTAGGGATCTCAAAGTAAATCTTACCTGGAAGATTTAGGGCAATGACTGCTATGCTAGTGACTCAATTCATGTGGGTTATCTTCATTAGTCACAGGAGGAAATTTATGTTCACTTCTGTGAGATTTAGATGGCATCATGGACTTCCCTGCTCAGAAAGATTTCCTTCAGTCCTCTGCCGGGAATTTTACAAGTAGAGGTAAATGTCTGTGAATTTAAAATATCCTCTTTTAATATGTAAGAACTCCTGAAGGATGAACAAATTAAGCTACTGCCAGTGATTCACTCCTTGATGTACGTTACTTTATTATGTCTTTTGGCTAGTTGAAGATAATGTGCTGAGAGCCAGCAAGTTGTGATAGAAGAGAAATGGGAGAGAATTTATGTCATACCAAGGCACTCTGGATGGCATATCAGAGTGGGCAGCACTAGGTCTGAAACAGTGGCAGGAAAAGGAGCAGCAGAGAGATAGAAGGACACCAAAAGTGACTCTGCCGAAGGTCAGCCTTGTTTCCTGAAGCATTAACCTATTGGCATCTTAAGGCAGGAACAAAGTTCTATTCATCTCTGTCCCCTGAAGCTAGCATGGTAATGAAAGCACAGGAGCTAGACAAATATGTTAATTTGGGGGTCAGGAAACAACAGTTCACTTCCTGCTTTTTGTAAATAAAGTTTTATTGGAACACAGCCAGGCTCATTCATTTATGTACTATTATCTGTGGCAGCATTCATGCTCAGCAGTAGATATGAGTAGTCGTGACAGAGCCTGTATGGTCTTCAAAGCCTAAAATATTTAATTTTTTTCTATCTGACCCTTTACAGATAAAGTCTGTCAACCCTTATGTTAATTAAATGTTAAATAAGCAAATGAATGAATTAATATAATTATAGAATTTTAAAAAATTTTTCAAAAAAGGAAAGTAACTAATTTTTGTTTTAAGACAAAAAAAATGACAAGAATAGATAACAGAAAGACAAATAAGGTTCGAAACTCACTGTTCCTAAATAATGGACCATATTCAAATGCATTCTCTTTGGCACATACTTCCAATGTTCTGCTTATGTTTGAAACCTATGTTCAAAGCACTCTGAGATTGGTGGATGTGGTAGGGCGTAGACTGTGGCACGGATAATGGTCAGTGGTGAATATTAACAACATCTTTTCCAGTATTTTATTGTGACATCAAATTACAGAGCAAAGAGAATATCTTTCATTTACCCTCTCTCCTTTCTTCATTGCCCATCCAAAGTAGGGAAGGAAGGAAGAATGGTAATTAGTAGCTTTGACGCACCTGGAGGGACAGGCCGCATTTTGTAGACTAAGTGCACCTTTGTTGGGCATTAATAAAGTCTACTCTACTTGAGCCCTATGTCCTTGGAGAGACATGGGTCTGGCATCTGTGTTACAAAATGCTCATTCAGTTTAACCAGACTGTCAAGTTTCTCTCACTGAGCCAGAGAAAACAAACCAGGGATAACAAAGAAGCCATGTTGCCTGCAGGTGCACTGCTGACCCTGTAATTGAGGTGAGTTTAAGCAGTGTTTTGGGATTCAACAGAAACCCAACAAAGTACCAGGGCGGAATACACATGTGCAATGCTCTGTGAATGAGAGTTTGGACTGACTATTAAGACCTGAGCTATTTGTCTCTAAAGCAACCTTAAAGTAAGAAAAGATATTCCTTCAGAACCACTTACACTGGAAAATGGTAGGTGACCTCAAGTGATGGCTGGTTTATTGTGCCTTTTCGTCTGCTTTTCATATTGTCAAGCTTTAATCAGACTGTGCAAGAGGAATAATTTAAGATGTGAAACAGGATCCATTGGGCCCTTTTGTTGACTAATACTGTAAGTATCACAACTCCTGGGGAAAAGATAGAGGCTGGAAGACCACAAAAAGCTGGGAGGTCTACCAGCACTTGGGCAACCAAACAAACAATGGAAGAAAGATGCTATCTTATGGGAGGACTAAGCCACTGTCCTTGCCTCCAAGTTGATGTGAAAAGACCCAAAATTGTAGGCATTTGGTTTCCTTTCTTGTCTTAATAGATGCTTCTAGCTCAAAGAGAGAAAACATTTATTTCAGAAATAATTTCACATTTTTTGGTACCAATGCTATATCACAATTCTATATTACTTTGCTCCACTGTTAGAAGAGTTGATATGATTTGACATTGTCCATCTTGCATTTATTTATTAAATCCTCCGTGAATGGCAAAAGGATAGGTATAACACTTCCAACCATAAGCCTCTGGCCAGAAAGCCATCCCAGAAGTTTCCCCTTTGAATCTGTTCTATTCTTTCTCTTCATCAGCATCAGTATCAAGACATTTGTCAGGAACTTGTAATTCAGAGAGTAATATGAAGGGAAGGTCAGAGGCAAGTGTGCATGCATACATGCATGGGGGGGGGACACACATACACAAGAGGGAGCAGGTGTGAAAATATGACTTGCAGACAGAATCCTAATAGCAAATGCTCAGAGAGAGAGAGAGCAATGAAGAAGGCAAGCTTACCTTGTTAGAAGGTGGATGGTTCCAAAGGACTTGTGAGTAAGGAATGGTTATGGAAAACCTTATATTCTGAGCTAATAAATTTTTACTTTATGATGTATCTAATAGAAAAGCACAGAAGGATTTGGATTGAAAGCTTATTTGGCCAAGATAGTACATTAAACTAACAGGGGACATTGAAATGAAACTGAACAAGAAAAATCTAGAGACAGGGCCAAAGAAGGAAAAAAGCCTCAACAGTTGGTATGGGGTGAAGGGAGGGCAGAAGCACATAGAGGTGCAAAAATTGAGTGGAAGAGATGGATTGCACAAACAGAATAAAGGAAAAATTTATGCAACTGGGATGGAAAGACAGAAGACTCAAAGATAACTCTGACACTTTCAGCACACGTGACCAGAAGGAAGAATGCTGAAATGTAGCAGAAACAGAAACATCTGGAGAAAGGCACAGGTTTGAGAAAAAGATGTTGAGTTCGATTTTAGAGATGTAGAGTTTACTCTTTGTCCACATCTGTTCCCTTCCAATCACACACTCACTCCAATCAACTTCATGAAATAATGGAAGATGATTAAGCTTATCTTAGTGCTGTAGCACCCAAGATGCTGTGTTGTTAATCTACTGGCTAGAGACCATGCCTCTCTTTCGCTTGATGTCAACGTCAGGGGTCATGGGACTCACCTGTTGCCAGAGAATCAGAAAGGAGAGCTATAGGCCACTCTTAGACTGGGGTCCTGAGTCCAGACGAGAAACGAGAGTGGAGGCGTGAGGACATGGATTGCTAACCTGGCGTTGTTGCAGCCACATTGCCACCACCCTTATCCCATGCTTCTCAAACTCTCTCAGCAGCACCGAGAACTGAGGTGAGATAAGGCATGTCCTAGGTAGCATTTTCTTTGAATATAAATGATCAATTTACACTGTACAATTTCTTCTTTGAAAATAGCAGAAACTAATTTTTCTAATAGTATATACTCTAGATGGAAAAAATAAAGAGGGAGGAAAGAAAAGGAAGACAGAGAGGGAGGGAGGAAAGAAGAAAAAACAGGGAGGAAAATAAAAGTATAGGAGGAAGAGAGGAAGAGAGCAAGGGAAAGAGAGAGAGCAAAAAGAAGGGAGAAACAGAAGGAAGGGAGAAGGAAAGCACCAATCCTCAAAACAGAAGTTAGGAACTTACAAAAAATTAGGTAAATCACTTTAATATATCTGAATCTTCCTGTTGGTAAAGAGGCATGATGGAGCATTATTTCTCATCTAAGAGAGATGCTATGAGGTAAAATGACACCGATTATGCAAAAACAGAAGTAATTGGGAAAAAAAAAGTTGAACAACCTTGAAATGTGAATATTAAAAATATGGAATGATAAAGAGCCAACATAAAAATTAAAATAAATCATATTAAATATGATATTAGTGTCACATTATTGGCTTTTCCTCATGCTAATAGGGAACATATTCAAACACTGAATATTAATATCACCTATTATAAAACCAATCATAATAAAAGGCAATGATGGTGGATAATTAGGTATTAGTGGCCGGGCGCGGTGGCTCAAGTCTGTAATCCCAGCACTTTGGGAGGCCGAGACGGGCAGATCACGAGGTCAGGAGATCGAGACCATCCTGGCTAACACAATGAAACCCCGTCTCCACTAAAAATACAAAAAAATTAGCCGGGCGTGGTGGCGGCGCCTGTAGTCCCAGCTACTCGGGAGGCTGAGGCAGGAGAATGGCGGGAACCCGGGAGGCGGAGCTTGCAGTGAGCCGAGATCGCGCCACTGCACTCCAGCCTGGGCGACAGAGCGAGACTCCGCCTCAAAAAAAAAAAAAAAAAAAAAATTAGGTATTAGTGAACCCAAGCCATACTGGCAAGAATAATGATCTCCTTTTTCAAAGTATGAGAAGATGTTTTCCTGTAGTTCCTCTATCAGAATCTTCTTGCAATGGTATCTTTAATACCAGCTTTCAAGTTTATAGTTGGCCCTGTGTGTATTATCTGAATTTACCAAATAGTAAAATTAATTAAATAGACCATTAGGAGTATCTCTTTGCTTCACATTTCCATAGTTTTCCCCACTTAAGGAAAAGGAACAAGCAAACAAACAAAACAACAAAGCACCCTTGACCTAGCATACTGAAGTGATGATGTAAAGCAATGTGTGGGAGCTGACTTACGTTAAATAATAGTCTGATAGCCTCTGGGCTTTGTTTTGCTTTGTTCATCACAATAAATTAATATGAAAACTCAATTCTTTTTTCTTACTGATAGGTAAGTTTTACAAATAAAGTGAAGCCCTTCAATGGTGGCCTAAATCAAAACTCTGGAAGTGATGAAAGTCCTTTCACTTTTAATGAACGAGACCCAGACAATTCTACATAGTTTCCAAGAAGAACTTGTACAGGCGAAAAAGAAGCAAAGGAATCAAAGAAAATAAAGAAGAAATGGACATTTGGGGGTTAATGGGAGATCTTAGTGACTTCCCAGAAATCCCAATAAATTCCCTTCTTGTAACTGCTATCCAACCCCATGGCTGGCCGAAATGAGTCCTTACAAACTTCCATAAGACATGGACTGCTTGAGACTTACAGCTGTGGCCAGGAGACCTGCTCTCCTTTGGCAAAGTCAGATTCACCATTAGAGACCTCGTCTATGTTCTATACCGCTCCAAGCACCTGTTCAAGGGCTTAACAAGGCTAACTAAAAATACTAACTTGGCTGTGACATAACAAAATCATGAAATCCCAGAATACAACTTTGTATCTCCAGGATGATTTCTTACACATTTGTTACTGCCATTAAATATTTGGCTTTGTAAAGGGCAGCACACAAAAGCAATTGCACCGATTGAGCAGATGTTTGTGCCAAACTGTCTAGGAGGATTCCTCAGTCCCACTTTTAAAGGTTAGAAGGATCATCCAAACCTCAGAAGCAGGCAGGAGTCTTTGAGCTGCTCCAGCCCTGTATTTGTTGGCTGCATTCTATTTGCTATCATAGCGTTTACCTGACATTAACTCATCTAGCTACCTCTAGCTGTCGTCTTAGGTGCCTCATCCAGCTCTCTCGTTGTTTCTCTGTTTTGATGAAGTGAGGTGCTGTGGGACCCCCTGGGATATTTGGATCCACACACAGACACTGGAGACACTGGTGTCTTCTCCGTCTTCCAAATGAACAATACATCAATGAAATATCATGGATTAGGAAGTGTGCTGATAGAGAGCTCTCACTGCGAGCTTCAATTTTTTTCAGTTCTCTGACTTAAATAAATCTGCTTTGCAAAAAAACCTGAATTTATGTGACCAATCAAATTAGGAGCAGTTACCTTTCTAAATGTCTGCTTATTCAAATAGTTCTTTTCTGGTTGTTTTTTTGTAAGACGTAAAAATTTCCAAATGTATAAATGAGTTGTATTCCTACAGATTTTTTTTTAATGCTTAGTAAAAGTTGGCACTTTTATCTTCCCCCCAAAATAAAAGCTAAGTTCTTCAGCTTTCTGTAATGGATAGGAATCAAGAGCAGGCCATAGATACCCATTTAATTCATGGAGCGTTGGTGTGGTCTACTTCCACTCTGCGTCTGTGCTTTAATTAAATGGTTACTGAGCACCTATTATGTTCCAAGCACTATTCTAGATTCCGAGGGCTACAAAGTGTCAGTTCTCAAGAGATTTGGATTCTAGTGGTGAGAGAAAAATGAATCAAGGAAACAATAAATATGCAACATTATTCAGATAGTAATAATTGCCCAAGAAAAAAAAAAAGAAACTGGTGAATGTAATGGGGGATGAACTTGGATGGGTGGAGAGAGGGCACTGTATTTCACAGAGGGTTTGGAGAACATCCCATTGATAAGCTGAAATTGACCTGAGTCCTTAATGGCAGAAGGATCAGGAGGAGGGGACTCTGCTGGAATAGTCATCCCTCCTAGCACGAGTGACAGGGACCATCGGTAAGCTCCTTCATCATTATCTTCCAGAGATGACTTGTATATCTGACTTAAGACCCTGAGGGAGTTTGTGAGCTGGGGCTGGAACATTGTTGACCTGATCCTCAGAAACTTCTCTTGAACCCAACCAGTGCTTGTCTCTCTCTCTTTTACCATGAGAACCATTCTTTTATCTTCCCATCAGTCTCTGTCCCATTTCCCACACAGAACCTCAAGGTACCCTGGTCTCTTTACTTTGTGTGTTTAAATATTGTTTATCCATTATTTACCCTGATTTTGCAAAACAAATTAGCACCAGGAACATCTAAGCCAACACTGAACTCCCTACAGTAGACTGGGGAGGAATAGTTATATTATTGACTGATATATATTTTAGAGATAATTAATGGTATTGCTTCATCTTGCCTCAGGGCCAAGGAGAGAACAGAGCACATTTTTAATACCTTAACATCAATTACAAAATTTAAAATGCTCTGAAAACCAAAATTATTTGTCTTTTAATATAATTCATTGGTGGCAAAGCAAAATCTAAGCTGAAACGAGGCTATTTTACAGCCTTTATCTTAATTAGTAAAAACATTCACACTTTTCTATTAAAAATATTAACATATTTGATTATGGGGTTTCTACAGAACCCCCAGAGGAGTGCTAATGGAAAATATAAACCATATTACTTTTCCAAGGAAAATTCTGGCATCAGGCTTCAATGGTTTCAGATGAGAGACTGTGACCCTAGAGTTAAATTCTTCTTTCTGTAATTGCTCCTAGACCTTCAATTTCACTCTTCCTTCTGCTTCCTTTCTTCCTCTTTCTTCCTTCTTCACTCTTCCTTCTCCTCCTTCATACATAGGATCATCCTGGATCTTCTCATCTTTAAATGATGCCCCCATGGGCACTGCCCCTCTCTCTCTTCTTCAGTAACAGCTATACTTTGATTCACTGTTTATCTGAAATTCAAATTTAACTGGGTACCCTCTTATTTGCTAAATCTGGCAACCCTAGATTCTTGAAAGAGGCAACAGGGTGCCATGTCTCTACTCCCTCAACTTGGCCCACCCTTAACCTTTTAACTCACCGAAATCTGGCTAGTGTCCACACCTCCCCTACTTGATAGAACCACCAGTGATACTTTCGTGGCTAAGATCCATGGACGTTTTTCACCCTCCTGACTTTCCTAGATTCTTTGACCCTGTTGGCCACTTCCTCCTTTCTGAAATGTACTCCTCTTGGTCTTCATGTCCTCACTTTCTCCAAGGTCTATTACTAATGAATGGATTTCTTCCTTGGATACCAGCTTTCCTCTGCCTTCTCCTTAAATCTTTTTGATCCTCAGGGACTCATCCTTAATTCTCTCTCACTTTACACAACATTCTTGGGTGATGCTGGCCTATGGTTTTAATAACCAGCAATAATTCCTAAATATTTGACTTTAACTTGACTAGCTGCCTACCAGATTCTCCTGACACTTTCTTATATACATCTTAGACAGACTTAGTGATTCATTTGCTAAACTTTCGTTAACTATCTGGTGCTTGGTAATTACGGTTGCTGATCTAGCAAATAAATGTACAGGATACCCAATTATATTGGAATTTCAGATAAATAATAGATCATGTTTTCAGTACAAATATACATGAAATATTGCATGAGACATACTTAAAAATAATGTGATTTTTATCTGAAACTCAAATTTAAACGGGCATCTGGTATGTAATATGTCAAACATATCCACTACTGCGATAGGCACTTTCTATTAAGGGAGTAATAAATAATATGGTTTCCTTTCTAAGGTACTCATTGTATTTAAGGGAGATAGATGAGACTAAGGACCTGAAATCCACGTTCCAGACCAAAACATCTTGGTGTCTTTGAATCTCAGTGTTTTTCTCTCTGTTGCTTTCTTTCCCTCTCTCCCTACCTCCCTTCCTCCATGCCTCATTTGCACATACTCCACTGTATGGCAGGAACCTCCACTCTCGCTTTTTAGCCTCCCCTTTCCCTGTTCCATCCAGATTCCCATCTTTATTGGCTTACTCTTAGTCTTTCTTAAGATACAACTCAGGTATTATTTCTTCTAAGAAGTCCTCCCAGATCACCCTAGGTTGGGGTAGTTTAGCAAAACCTCCCCTCCACTAACAGTTTAAAACATCCCTGCACTTTGGGAAGCCATGGCAGGAAGATAACTTGAGCCCAGGAGTTCAATACCAGCCTAGGAAACATAGGGAGACCCTGTCTCTAAAAAAAGAAAAAAAAAAGTTAGCTGGACATGGTGGCATGCACCTGTAGTCCCAGTTACTCAGGATGCTGAGGCTAGAGGATCCCGGGAGTTTGAGGCTGGAGTTCAAGGCTTCAGTGAGCTATGATTGCCCCACTCACTCCAACCTGGATGACAGAATGAGGCCTGTCTCAAAAAAAGAAAAAGAAAAAGAAAAAAAACTCTGAGTTTTAGTACTTAACACATGATTTTAGTACTGAAAACCTGTCAGTTGCCCCTGCCCATAAGGTCTGAGTGTGGGGTGTCTGGCTGCTGTGTTTTTGTAACTCCAGGACCTGGTGTAGAGGGTGGAACAAAAGAAGAGCTTCCTTTATGGAAGGAAGTCGGGAAAAAAAACAAGAGAAGAAAGATGTAATTGAGAGAGAAAAGAGAGGGAGAAATGAAGAGGGGGAAGAAGGGAAAAGGAATGGAGAAGCGGAGAAAGAGATATGGTGAAAGAGGAAAAGAAGGAAGAAAGAAGAGAGGAGTAAAAGGAGAAAGGATGGAGAATGGAAGGGAAGAGTGCAGACTGCAGAGAGGTAGGAAGAGAGGGAAGAAAGGGAGAGGAATAGAAGCAGAGAGAGAAGGAAGGGAGAAATGGAAGGCAAGGGGAAGGAAGTAGAATATATGATTCAACTTAAGTGACCTTTTCAGAAATAGCAGAAAATCAAGCGACATTAGGTTCTGCTCTATGCTAGCATTAACTTCTCACCTCACAGCCATCAGATTTATTTCTAAATAACCTTTTTATGAGATATGCCTGCATTCTAAGTCTTTCCTAAGTCTGACTGTATTATTTCTGCCAGTTTGGCTTTGTTTTCCTCACACTTACTGTGAATTTTGATTAGTTAGGGAAACGGGCGTTTCTCTCATAATAGTTGAGTTGATTTGCTCCTATCTCACTGTGCTGAACACTTTTTTCTTTTCCTCTAATGATTTTCTCATTTGGAAGGATAGCAGGGGGACAGGGGGAAGAAAAGGATTTGAAAATGAGGTTTTCTGTCAGGGATCACAGAGGAGTCAGCCAGGGATCACAGATTACAGGAACTTTAAAAGAACAGATATTCCAAGGAATAAATTAAACACTTTTCAAACTATTTTGTTCAGCTCTAACTCAATAGTAATTGATTTTCTAATGATTTGGTCAATATGCCTGTGGCACCACTTTTATTGTACAAGGGGAAAAAAATGAATACGGCGTTAGGCCCGCCCCTGGAAGGAACATATTCCGTTACTAACATTCTTATCATTTCAATGACCAAGACACAAAAATTGCAAGGGGTCTGATATTATAATATAATTATTGGCTAAGCTATTACAGTTTCAGTGGAATTTTCATCAGCCCTGGACCCAGCAATTCAAGATTGCTCACTGACTCCAGGGTCCTGAAAATCTCAATAGTACTTTTAGTGACTTCCATTGAAATCATAATGAAATTTCCCAAATGGTCTCTTAAAGTTTTACTGCTAGAAGTGCTTTGACCTTGGAAGGTAACTTACTTTCTCTGGGTCTCCGTTTCTTTATCTTTAAAGTGAAGGAGTTATATAAAATTATTTTTAAACTCCCTCCCAAAGAAAGCCACATGGAGTAGAACGTATGAATACAGAAGAAAACGAGCTAATATATCACTGGTGTAAGTTGAACTATTGTTTAAGATCTTGCAGATATAATATAGCTCAGGGCAAAGGTGGTGAAGTCTATTGCCTTTGCTAATAGCCATGACATGTAATCTATTTTACTTAAAATCACCTCTACTAGGACATCACAGAAGAAAAACAGATGAATTATCACTTCATGGCTGCTTTTCTGATTATACACTGACAGCTGTCATCTCCTTGTGTAAGGTCTTCGCTTCTGGAATCTCAACATCTTAATTGTTGTCATTGTGAGACTGAAACCGAGCAGCTTTTCAAACCCTCAAGTATCAGTTTTCAAAAACCACCAAAGATTCTGACTCTCGTGACCCAGTAACCTTATAGAACAGACCGTCATTTATAAAACAAGTCTTAGAACTGTTATTTTATGCCTAATTAAGGAAAGTTTCTCTTTGGTATTTTCAGGAAAAGAGGCTCCTGAGGATACATGAAAGTTTACCTAAATAAATAATTTTAGGATTAAATAGATTCAGAACGAAGTTGGCTGAATTTACCTTTAGCGCAAGACATAAATTTAAGTAAGAGTGGATTTCTCTTTAATGGAAAGAGACCAAGAATAACTGATGGGAAACTAATAAAGCCATAATACTTCACAGAAAATTAATGGACCTATCTAGGGAGAAGTTAATAATTTATGTCAGTGTGTATATCCATTCTCAAGAGGACACCGAGACAGGTCTCAGGGTAATCCTTCGACACTAATGTCAAGAACACGTAGGGAAATAAACAGTTAAGTATGTCCCCATGGTTTGCTCAAATAATCCAGACCACACTGCATGCAATCATGCCACTCAGTATTCACACAGTTTAAATATGATTGTGCCTCAGGTCTTCTCTGGGACACCATTCTGAAATAAATTCACTTATTTCCTGCTAAAGACAAATGGATATATTATATCTGCAGGAGAATGCTTTCTATGATTTGAGTCCAAAAAATAGTCATTTTGTTGCAGAACTCACTGACTTCCATTCTTTATGAGGTCAAAGTCCCATCTTGCTAAATTTAAAATTATTCAAGACAAATTCTCTGTCTTCAGGGTGCTTGCATGAACTTGAATCTGCCATGTGTAGATACCATGTTCTCTGCCCTCCTTCTCCATTTCAAATACCGCTTCCCCACCCACTGTGTGCATTTGGAAAGACTCTACCTCAGATATGACTCTCAAGACACCATTGATTACAGAACCTTCACAACAGTCTCTGTAGCTGTTGCATCAACATTTTGTCTCCTCTGTACTTGGATTTAGCAGTTTGATAATTTCCTGTGTGATATTATCACACCTTCATGATGACTTGTCAAGAAACAGAGCCAGATTAAGGAGGGAGGTCTTATTGTGTCTAATTAAAATCCAAAGTGTACGCTGGCAAAGTTTTGGAAGGGCCCTTGACTATTTGCCAAGCTGCAACTAAGAGTGAATGCTAGTTCTCTAAAGTTTATTTTACTGTTAGCATAATCTTTTCAAAGAAAGACACACATGCAGACCAAAATAATCTTATTTTATATTTTAGTTGTAAAATTGTACTGGTTATTATTTGCATGATACTATATAAATACACTATTTTCATAAGTATGTGCCCTGTCTCAGGCATTAATATAGCACCTGGCATATAGTAGGAGCTCAATAAATGTTTATTGGTTACATGAACGGGCAAAGTGAAGAATTAGTGCCTTAGGATATGTAAAAGTTTGCATGATACAACCTTTGTCCTCAAGAAGCCCTCAAACTTAAGAGGTTTCATGTAGTTGATTAGAAATATTTTTAACACAGCCTCGGCAACATGGTGAGACCCCGACTCTACTAAAAATACACAAATAATTAGCCAGGGATGGTGGTGCACACCTGTGGTCCCAACTACTCAGGAGGCTGAGGTGGGATGATCGCTTGAACCTGGGGAGTTGGGGAGGTTGCAGTGAGCCAAGATTGCACCACTGCACTCCAGCTTGTGTGACAGAGTGAGACCCTGTCTCAAAAAAGGAGAAATATTTTTAATTCAAAGACATGATTTTCTTAAAATAAAAGGAAATAATATTGGCTCTGCCTTGGACCTTTCCAGAAAAAAAATACAAATAACCAACTGTGTTACCTGAAGGCTATGCACTATGGGTTAATGTCCATTAAGAACCGAGTTGAAGCCACGGTGCTGAGGCCAAGCCAACATGTCATTAAGAAGGTCATAGAGTTCCCAAAGCCTCCATTCCAAATGTGACTAAAAGCATTAAATTTATGGAGTGTTATTAAATGTTCCCATACAGTTTGGAAAAATAAATGTTTTTGACAAAGTAGAAGTACAAACCATTTACCAGATTTCCCATTTCCTAGAAAAAAAATAGCTGAATCGCTCCCTGAGTTAATTAATGGCCACATTTTTAGATCAGAATTTAAGTAGAGAAGTATTAATTTAAAAAATACACTAAAGGGAATGGATTTGGATTATGGAAGCCAATATACTATTGTAACTCCTCTTATGACAAACAGATAAATGACTTGGAAAATGAAATGTTTCTGTCAACATGAAACTTATCAATTGTTTTCAAAAGGGAACGCACATCATATTTTGTTTCTGGGAAGTGCACCAGAAAACACAAGCTTTCCTGGAGATCAATGCTGCAAGGCTGCATACAAAGGACTAAAAATGATAGGGACAAGGAAATCCAATTGTTTGATGCTTATATGAAAACCGGCAAATTATGGTCAGCCTCATCCACTATGTCCCTTAATAACCTTAAATCCAAAAAGAACATCATGTTAAAATTAGAACTCTCACTGGGAAGTGAATGTGGTTGTAAACACTCTAAGGTTAGTTCAACCTGTGTTTGAAATTCTACTTCTTAACTCAGGGAACTTGGGCAAGCTTTGACCCACTTGAGTCATGCAACTTCAACTAGAACAGTATCTTCTTCTTTGTGCTGTAAGGATTGAAAATGCAGCATCTGGTTTACTGCAAGTACTCAATGCATCTTAGCCAACTCTGGCAAACTCTGACAGGGATTACAAATTTCTTACTTACCAATTATATCCTTAAACATGTTTGGGGATTTTTCTGGAAAATATATGGGCTAAATATTTTTGAACACAAATGGTTAAATTCTAGTTCTTTTCATATACCTGGTGTTCAAATATCAGCTTATTAAAATTTATTTTATGAACGAGAAGCTTTTTCTTCATCTCATTGAAACTAAGCTCCTGCCTTCTAGAATTTTCAGATTCTTCATTTTAGATGAAGTTTGATCTGTTTTTCTGAAACTGAAGGAAAGGAGCACAAGAAAATAAAAATCTAGAGGTCACCTGAAGTCTTCTTTGCTCTTACATATTTGCAGTATATATCTGAATTTATGTTTCTCCTTTCTTCTTTTCCCTCAGTCTGAGAGAATGTTTCAATCCCTTCATTTCTTGGCTAAAGTTCTGTCTCCCTCCTCTAGAAGGGTCTATTCTAATTACTGACCACACATTTCATGTATGTGTAAGTGTCTAACAATTATTCCTCCATGCCACTGATGAGAAATCATATGAATTGGTTTCCCACATGAAAGTGGTTCTTTCTTCAGATTCACCCATTTCTGTCTTTCTCCTAATCATTCAGAATTGAATTTTCTCATTCGTTCTCCTTTTCCTACCAAAAGAGTGTTTATATTAAAAGCAATTTATACATACAGCTTCTCTGATTCTGCTTCATCAAATGCCAAAGGAAGAACCAATGAGCAATCATTCATTCCTTTCTACATTTATTCATACAACAAATATTTACTGGGTGTCTCCTATGCGCTGGAGCCCTGCTTTCTTAAATTTTTCAATTTTAAGGGGAAAATAAATACAATTCCTTCATTAAAGAAGCATGATGTGTAGAGTTTAATCATAAGGCAATCATATTTTTGTCTTGTAGTATCTCCTTCAATTTATTGGATGGGAGCTGGGTCTTCCTCTGCTCCTGGGATATCCAGTTTCATTTAATGGTCAAAATGTGAACGTTATAAAAAGTTGAGGAGCCTTTCATTGCCAGTCCTGTTGTAAGTGGAAAGCTGCTGCTAGGGTATGAGGGAGTGGCAAGAAGTCCTTTTTTAATCATTTTTTTCTCAATTTATACTTCTCCTCCTCCTCCTCAACTTGTGAATCTGCTAACAGACACAAAGAAATGGAGCAGCAAAGTCCTATTGTGATTAGTAGTACTGTCACAAGCTGGCAGTACACTTGCCTCTTTCAGTGGTTCAAAGCTGCCCCCTTCTCTTTTTAGCATATTAAAGCTTCTTCAGAGATTCCCCCTTCCCAGTTAGGGACTTGTCACCTGGAATTCCCTTTAGTAATGCCGATGTCACCTTCTTTGGCTCTAGAAATCCAGGAGTCATTTCTAGCTTCTTTATACACATCCATTTTACTCATCTGGGCAGCCTCCTTGTGGAGTATCTAAATTCACCCTGTGCCTAATCTGTCTCACGTGAGGCTCATCTCTGGTCCACAGGAAACACTAACACACACTTTGCCCCAACACCACTTCCCGATGCTGGCAAGTCACTAAAGCCTTTCTTCTTAGAACAGTCAGACAAGGCTATCTCTCACCTTTTAGATTTATTTTTTTTATTTTTTTTATTTTTTTTGCTTTTTTGAGGCAGGGTCTCCTTCTGTCGCCCAGGCTGGAGCTCAGTGGCGCAATCATGGCTCACTGCAGCCTCAACATCCCTGGCTCAGTCAATCCTCTCACCTCAGCCTCCTGAGTAGATGGGACTACAGATGCTTGCCATCACACTCAGCTAATTTTTGTATTTTTTTTTTGTAGAGATGGGACTCAAGTGATCCACCCACCTCTGCCTCCCAAAGTGCTGGGATTACAAGCATAAGCCATCGTGCCTGGCCTAGATTTTTGAAGTGAAGTAAGACACCAATTCACAGTATCCCCTCCCCCAGTTGTGGGGGATATAGTCTGTGCTCTCTCACTGGCCTTAGAAAGTGTCCCTTTCTTAAGGTGAAAAAAGAAGTAACCTGCGCTAGATAGTGGGTCTATCACAGTGCTGTGTTGGTAAATATTTAACAAGGAGCTCTCTAAAAATAATGGATATACACGTATGAAATTTATTATAAATTTTGCTAATAAAAAGAGGTATAGCACACAACTCATAGTCAATAATAAAATATATAACAGTCTTTATTGAAAATCACATGGCTAATTCTTACAGAAGGAGATTTTTGCCTGTCAACCTTTTGTACCTGTAGACAATCTATAGTTGGAACTGATAAACATGTATAATTCCAATGTGGGTATTGGTCTGCATTTTCACTTACAGTAATGAGTAATATGAAACTGAAACAGTGAAAAAGTATATCAAAAGTTTACTTGCTCTCAATTATGTGACTGAGTTTTTATTATATTAGCTAGTTTTAGAATACTAGAAAAATTATTTGATTTTTGTGCTATTCACAATGTTATAGCTACTGACACAACACTAAGCTTAGTCTGCATTATTAATATTTTCTCAATTACTTTTTTAAGTTGAAATTATTAACAAACAATAAATCAAACCTTAATCTATAGCGTTTGCTAATTTCTTGATGTAAACAGTTCCATCATGGCTAATTTCATGCACAATGTGATGTTACCGAAAACAGAGTTGGGAAGATATGCAGTAAGTAATACATCACTACGTATGTAGTCTTCCTACCAGTTGACTTACGTTACCTCAAGAGCATAGATAATAACAAAACACAACAAGATAATTAAGAAGTGATTAGTTTTGCATATTTATTATCTTTGTTTTAATATAACATAGATTATAACTTTATATCATTCAATTTGTTAAATAATGGAACTCCAATGGCTACCTGAAAAAAAATTTTCCCTAAGTTATCTCCTAATCTTCATTTTTCTGATTCTTTTATTTCCTCTTTGTGGATGAGGAACTTTTACAGTCAACCACATGACTCCCTAATCCTACTTTGAAAGCTTCTTTCCTCTTGTTCACTTTGTAAAATAATATTTCCCAACTAAAACTTTCATTCTAACATCCTGCTACAAAAATAGATGAATAAGACATCTATCACTCAGATCGTGATAAGCGCTGTGCTGAGGGTTTTTTAAAATGATGGTATGATAAAGAATGACAGATGGGGGTGACTATTTAGAATATGTTGTCAGAGAAGATCTCTCTAAAGACATGTCATTCAAGCTGAGACCTGATTTACAGGAAGGAGCCAATTATGTGAAGGTATAGAGGAGTTTTCAGGAAAAGGGAACAACAGAGGACCCAAGAGGACCCAAGAGACCCAAGATCTCGTTTCCAATGTACTTTGATTATGGTGAATCCTGGAGTAGGAGAAGAAAACAGGAAGTTAAGACAGGTTCACAATATGCAGAGCCTTGTAACTACTATAGGTAGTTTGGACTTTATTCTATGTGTCATGGGATGCTCTTGGAGTGTTTAAAGCATGGGAGTGACATAATCTAATTTACATTCTTAAATGTTCTTCATGTGCTTGTTTAGAGATTGAGTTAGAGGAAGGCAAGAGTGGAATGCTAAGTGACTAGCTAGGATTCTCTTACATAAATTCAATGAAAAGATAATGATAAACTAGGATGCTGATGGTGGAGACAGAGAGGAGTGGACAAATTAGACATATATTTTCCAGGCAAAGATGAAAGCAATTGCAAATGAATTGAATGTGAGTTTTAGGAGAAAAGAAATGAGAATGATGCCCAGGTTTGAAATGTGAGCCATCCAGTGAATGATAGTATCATATAATTTGCTGAAATGTGGACAGCTGTGGACCACCTGTGGTTGGAACAGGTTTCAGTGGAAAAAAAAAAAAAACCCTGGATTTTCATATGCCTACATAATGCCAAGACTACGCCAAGTGGAAATGACAAGTTGAGAGTGGCAAATATTAGGTCAAACTATGTGAAACTGACATTTTTGTAGACCAAAAATGATAGAATACTGGTAATTTTATAGAATGTCCTTTAATATGCATTTGAAGCCCAGTGGAAAAGTCAGAGATACATAAAGATGCTATCCACCTCACAAGAAGATGCTATCCGCTTCTTGAAGATTACGTAACCCTTAGGTATTGTGTAATTTATAAACATTATAGCGACTATAGCTTATTTGTAACACATTCATATATAGTCATACTTCTTGATATAACCAATAACAATAACTATTGTAACAATGCGTTACAATAACTATTTGTAATACATTCATACATAGTAATACCTCTTGATATAACCAGAGAATTGGTTATATAACCAATATGAGAAATCAGCATGTATAAGGGGTTTCCTTTAATGCTTTCCTTTGACTTCCAGGCATGTCTTCACATTTATGAAGACCAATTTAGAATTCACATGCCTCAGTGACAGCTAAGCACCATGAAACGAGAGTCACCATGCAGTCATCTTTGCAGTTTTATAAAATCTGGCATGCGTTGCACTGAATTCTCTTCTCTGAGTACTGGTAGTCTTCCAGTTTATACTCCAGATAATCTCATGCATCATTTAAGGTTGAAAAAAAAATTCTTATGTTTTTACTATTCTGTTTGGGTTTGATTTGCACTAAAGTTTCACATATATAAAAATCATATATACTTTTTAACTGTTAAAGTGATTGTGTGTCATTAATCTTGGTGGTAAATAAGCTATTGACTTAGAAGAACTTTCCTTGTGCAGTTTATTTCTTCTTCCTGAAATAAATTATCCTCTCAAAACAAAGGAAGACTATATAGTAATTTTGATCAATGATATGATAGACTTTATTGGAGCACAAATAAATGCATAACATAACATATAAATGCAAGGTACATTATTATAATTGTCAGTATCTTAACTCCAATACATTCAATCACTCATACATCTCAATTTTTCCTTTAAAGTCTCTCTAGCATGTGCCCCTACCTTTCTCTTCCCCCATCATTCCAGCACAGTATCCTCTCCTCACGCCTGGATTACTGACGCTGCCCTCTAATGGGTCTATCTACTACCCATCTTTCCTTCTTTCTTTCTTCTTTTTCTTATTTTTATTTTTAATTTTATTGCTTCTGGATTTTGAGTTATAGTTAGAAAGGCTTTCTCATACCAAGGTTGAAAACGAATCCCCCTGGCGCCATGCTTTTTTCTAGGACTTTTATGGGTTCCTTTCTTTCTCTCTCTCTCTTTCTTTCTTCTTTCTTCTCTCTTCTCTCTTCTCTCTTCTCTCTTCTCTTTCTTCTTCTTCTTCTTCTTCTTCTTCTTCTTCTTCTTCTTCTTCTTCTTCTTCCTCTTCCTCTTCCTCTTCCTCTTCCTCTTCTTCTTTTTTCTTATAGTTTAAGTTCTGGGATACATATGCAGAACGTGCAGGTTTGTTACATAGGTATACACGTGCCATGGTGGTTTGCTGCACCCATCAACCTGTCATCTAATTAGGTATTTCTCCTAATGCTAACCCTCCCCCAGGCCTCCACCCCCCAACAGGCCCCAGTGTGTGATGTTTCCCTCCCTGTGTCCATGTGTTCTCATTGTTCAACTCCCACTTGTAGGTGAGAACATGCGGTGTTTGGTTTTCTGTTCCTGTGTTAGTTTGCTGAGAATGATTATCCTGCCACTCCAATCTTCCTGTTCTCGTTGTCATCATCAGTGACTAATGACACCACATGCATGGCTCACTACAGACTTCTCTGTAGGTCAGGCATAGAAATAACTGCTTTGCAAAGGCATTCATTCCCATGTATATGAATCAATTACGTGAAAAGCATTTCTCATTCTCTAAGTTTCAGACCAGTAATCAGAGAGCTTCTTTCTTTACCCAGGAGAACAAAGTACTGTATTAGTGAAAATATTCCCAAACTGGAAACATGTTAGACTTTGGGCATTTCTTGTGAAATTTTAAAATGGAATAAACGTTCGAATTCACACAAGGAGTACTTGAGAGCTGAAAGATAAATGAAAAACACTAATTCCTCTGTAATAAAAGTAAGTCATGAGTTTAACGGTTTTCAGATTTCAGTTCTCAATTTTATCCGAGGTTAAATAGCTAAAAATGCAGCAAAATAATCTTTTTTTTCTTGTCCTTTTTATTCCTTCTTTTTCCTCTTTTTCTTTTTATCACAGTCTTCCTTTTGTCCCCCTGTGGAGACCAGTGAGTAGCAAAATATAACTGTTTTCTAATAGAAATGAATTTTTCATTGTTCAAATGTAACACATTTAAAGAAATGAACATTAAAAATAAGAATAGAGGCCGGGCCCGGTGGCTCAGGTCTGTAATCCCAGCACTTTGGGAGGCCGAAGTGGGCGGATCACGAGGTCAGGAAATCGAGACCATCCTGATTAACACGGTGAAACCCTCTCTACTAAAAATACAAAAAATTAGCCGGGTGTGGTGGCGGGCACCTGTAGTCCCAGCTGCTCCAGATGCTGAGGCAGGAGAACGGCGTGAACCCAGGAGGCGGAGCTTGCAGTGAGCCGAGATGGCACCACTGCACTCCAGCCTGGGCGACAGAGTGAGATTCCGTCTCAATAAATAAATAAATAAGAATAGAACATTAAAATAAAAATAGAAGTTGGCATGATATTGTGGGTATATCACTGAGTTGGAAGTCAGATCATTTGAATTTTTGTCTTAGCCTTATGGGTAACTAGTTGTCTGAGTTGAACTAGTTAATTCATTTCTCTAGTTTATGAGTTTCTTCATCTGTAAAATAGGAGTGGTTTCAAAAATCTTATCTAGCATTAACATTTTCTAATCCCCTAATCTCTCACTTTCTGCTAGAAGTAATTTTGTAGTAGCAAATTAGACAATGCTAGTGGCTTAGTGTTTTCTCACAGACCCACTGGTAGGAGGAAGGTAACAATATGGAATAAGACTGCCTTTACTGAAATTAGTGGCATTATCTATAATACTCACTTTTGGCAATAAGGCATACAAAAATCTGTTTTGATTACTATTTCTTCACTTTTATTTTCCGGCAATAAATACAATTTTAGGCAGCTCTGCAGTGACCCAGTGAGTCAATGCAGAGATACTGATGTCTGTCCTTCTTCCCCATCTCAGGATATCCAACCATCTCCTGACCAATTGAAGGGTCCAGCTTCTCTCTGTATCCAACCTGCTTCCTTCTCCTTGCACTGCTGATATTTATATACTTTTCTAGGCCCTTACGCATCCAAAGAGTCATAAAATTATCTAATATTCTGTAACTCTGTCTTCTATTCATCACCTACCAATCCAAAATTGCCACAAATACAAAGTGGAGAATACTGAAGCAAGTATTAATAACAACTATTAATAATATTGCCTGTCTTTTAACCTGCTCCGACAAGTTCTCAAGGATGGCTAGATATGCCTGAATCATTCGGTAAACATGGACCTTATGGCCTCAAAAAAGTTTCCAGTTAAACTAGATAATGCTTAAGGAGCACTGAGATAGCCTTGAGATGAACATATGTCGATGTATTCATTACTGTTGTTGTAGAGGGAGGTAAACAGGCGTTGGAAAAAGACAGACCTGGGTTTGAATAGTGATTAGCTGGATAACCTTGAGAAATTTGCTCACCTCTCTGAAACACAATTTTATTATCTGTAAAAAGGGCCTAAAACTAGCCTCATAGGGTTATGAGAATTAAATTAAATGAGCTAAAATGTATAAAATGCCCAGCACAGTACTCAACATGCAATAAGCACGCAAGTCAGATTTTTTTTTCTTTTAACAAAATAAAGAAACAAATGAAAAGCTCCAGAAAGCTAACTCTGGTCAACTTCTGGTTAACTCAAAGCTCAGAAGAAGTTGAGAGGTATCTGATCCAAGTCTTTAATAGTCATTTTAATAACCTCACAAATTACTGTTTGGCTCAGATTCTGCTTCTGCGATGGGTGAATCTTGGCATACTGAGATTTTTCCCAAGGTTGTTCTTATTCTTGCTTCATAATTAGAAGCTGCCATACCAAATTACTGCACAATTACAGCACCTGAGTCTTTCTTGGAGCGCTTTCAATTAAAATACTAGCTGGAATTGGGGAGGCTTAATTTTCTTCACCTTGTTGTTCCAAATCAATAGTGGATTATTTGACCCTATATAGGGATGATAGTTCCAAGTTCCAGGTATCTCACAGGTTTATCTATAATCCACATGACTTTATTATGTCAGTAAGTGTTATGCTATTGAGTAGACCAATAGACTTTAAAATAATGATAAGTTATGAAGCACTTGATAGATGGACTTTCTGAGTTAAATAATTTGGTTGCATCAAGAGGAATGATTTATATAGACAGTTGAAACATTTACTTGAATTATAGAAGCAAAGACTGGCAATACTTTGCAAAATGCAAGAGTACAAAAGTAGAGGCAGGAAATAAGAAAGCTCATCCAATGCCAGCCCATTTTCTGAACAAATAAGCCCCTCTTTTGAGTCGGGAAGCACTAATGCCAAAGCAATCCATCCTTATGATCAGCAAGTGTCTGGTCTTCATTGTGCACTAGTTTAGGGCAAAGCCATGAATTGTATGTGACTAACACCCGCAAGGCAAACAACATAACTTTTAAGGATTTTCCCTTTATTATTACCAGCAAACATGAGTAATCAACATCCTAGCCAGTTCTCTGACTCTTATCTCTGATAGTTATAAATGCAATGATGTATGTACATATGTTTAAGTTTGTGTAACACGGGAGAGTGGGAAGGTTCCGGAAATGAAATTGAAAACATCCCTTTCTTGCTCAGGAATAGTGGTAGTCTATTCTTTCCGAATAGAGTTTCCAAAGATCGGTTATAGCAACTGTCTGTACAATCTTAAAACATAACTATATAACAGAAGAACACAGAGACTCAGGGTAAGCTGGCACCAAGGAAAGCTGTGTTCTCTTCTTCAAATGAATCTTACGTGGAAGGTAAACATGTAAAGATATAAATAGCATTATTCTGGTTGAAAGTGGGCTTGGTGTAGTTGAAAAATAGAAAAGAGAATTTGGGGACCATGTAAGACTATATATACACATACACACATATAAGTGATTATATATACATATAAGTGATATATATATAATCATATAAGTGATAATAAATATATATAAGTATAATTATATATGTACATATGTCATTAGATATAAGGGATTGTATTATAATCACATAAGTGATTATATATACATATAAATGATATAATCACTTATATGTGTGTATGTGTGTGTATATATATATAAAAATGTGTGCATACATATATAGAAATATACACATATTTCCCTCTGAATCTTTTGCAAGATTTTATGTATATCAAGAGTCTTCCATGAGTTTCAAAAATAATGAGAATAAAGAGAATGAGATAAAGGCAACAATGTGCATTTTCCAGAGCTGACAAAAGACATGAATTCTCATATTAGAGGGAAAACAAACAAACAATAAACAAATAAACAAAAGAATAAACACCGAAATAAGAAAAACAAATGAAAATTCAGACATGGCAAAATGAAGTTACAACACATGCATGTCAAAGATGAAAATGTTACAAGCTACAAGGAAAAGTACTGTAAATATTTACAAAAAATGTCAAAATACACATAAATATACAATGTTCATGGATTGGAGGACTCAATTTCAAAAAGTATCAATTATCATCAAATTAATCTATAAATTCAATGGCCTTTCAATAAAAATCCAAAAAGTTTCTTCTTGAAATATGCCATAAAGCCGGGCACGGTGGCTCACGCCTGTAATCCCAGCACTTTGGGAGGCCGAGGCGGGCGGATCACAAGGTCAGGAGATCGAGACCACGGTGAAACCCCGTCTCTACTAAAAATACAAAAAATTAGCCGGGCGCGGTTGTGGGCGCCTGTAGTCCCAGCTACTCAGGAGGCTGAGGCAGGAGAATGGCGTGAACCCGGGAGGCGGAGCTTGCAGTGAGCCGAGATTGCGCCACTGCACTCCAGCCTGGGCGACAGAGCAAGACTCCGTCTCAAAAAAAAAAAAAAGAAAAAAAAAAAAAGAAATATGCCATAAAAAAGCTGGGTGCAGTGGCTCATGTCTGTAATCCCAGCACTTTGAGAGGCCAAGGTAGGAGGATCACTTGAAGCCAGGAGTCAGAGACCATCCTGGGCAACAAAACGAGACCCCACTGCTACTAAAAATAAAAATACGAACTAAGTGCAATGACACATGCCTGCAGTCCAAGCTACTTGGGAGGCTGAGGCTGGCGGATTGCTGGAGCCCAGGAGTTTCAGAATGCAGTGAGCTATGATGGTGCCACTGCCTTTCAGCCTGGGTGACAGAACAGCACCCTGTCTCTAAAAAGAAAAAGAGAAAAGGAAAAAGGCAAATACTTCTATAATTCACCTAGAAGAGAAAATCTCGAGAATATTTAAATTAGTTTTGAGGATAATAAATAACATACACGGAATTTTGCCCTTCCAGACATCAAGGTTATAAAACTACAGTCACTGAAAGTTTAAATCTGGAGTAGAGTTAAGTCAGTGTAACAAAAAGAGGTCAGAGAAATAGCGTTGTACATTATAGAAATATGGCCCATCAAAGAATTCTGGCCAGGTGAGGTTAATAGGCTAAGTAGGTATAGAAACATTTTAACCTTTTTAGAAGAATCTATAGGACTGATAGGACAATTTTATAAAATTGTGATAGAAAAGGATTTTTTTTTAGGGTCTTCCCCTGTGGCCCACGTTGGAGTGCAATGGTGTGATCACAGTTCACTGCACCCTCAATCTCTGGGTCTCAAGCAATCCTCCTGCCTCATCCTCCCAAGCAACAGGGACTATAGGCATGCATCACCACATATGGCTAATTTTTTTTTTTTTTTTTTTGTAGAGATGGGGTCATGCTTTGTTACCCAGGCTGTTCTCTAACTCCTGGCCTCAAGTGATTTTCCCACCTTCACCTTCCAAAGCACTGGGATTACAGACATGCATTACCACATCCAGCCTGAGAGGGATTTGTGAAGACATGAATGGCAGAAACCATAAAGAAGATCTGTACATTTTTTCCATAATAAAATTTAAAACATAATTTTAAAATCTGTCTCCATGGACAAAGTTAAAAGAGCAGGTCCAGACTGGGAATGAATGTGTTTTGGCAACACACATAATTATTATACCAAATACGTAAGGAACTCTTATATTGCAGCTAGAAAAAAGACATTAACCTACTAGGGTAAAAAATGAGCAATGAACATAAAGGCAGTTCACAGAAAGAAAACCAATGGACAGTAAGTGAGAAGGTATCTTACGAGAAATAAGGGAAATGCACTTGAAAGCTCCAGTGGCATGCTATTTTATACTCATTCAATTGTAAAAATTAAAGTCTGAATATACAAGTACCACTGTTGGATGCCAAAAACCCTGAACCCTCACACAATGTTGAGAAGAATGTAAACAGGTACAGCTACTCGGATAATAACTTGGCTTTTATGAATACAATTGGAGATGCACATACTCTGTGAGCCTCAATACACTTTTAGTTACATTCCAGCCTAGTTCAACTCTTAAAAATGTGTGCAAAGATATTCCCTGTCCCGCTACTTGACCTAGTGAGTGAGTGGAAGGTACTTTAGTATTTATCCATAGAGATGAAATGAATTGATTAAATGTGACATATTCATAATATAGAACTGAATCAGGCAATTAAATGAACTAGAAACTATATGTATTAACACAAAAAAATAAAATAAAATGTGATGAAACAAGATGGTTAATGACATTTGTGGTAAAGTATTTATGAAAATTTTCATAAACACTCAATTAATACAATTTGTATTTTAATGGCAGGCTCTACATATGTAGTAAAAGTATAAAAACAGACAGGAATTATACATACCAAAAAAGAATAGTTGTGTTTGAGAAGAGGACAAGAGAAATATGTCTGGGAGGGTTTTAAAAAAGGGATTTCAATGTTTCCTATTATGTTTTATTTCTTTTATTTACTATTCAATAAATTCATTCTAGGTGCTTTTTAAAAAATATTTATCCATTTCTAAAATTTAATGATAATGCAAGAACCAAAGAAAACTCTTGGCTATCCCCCTAGATTGGCTGCATGTAAAATATGTAGCATTTTCTTACAATTTTAGAGGGTTGCTAACATTATAAAAACTATCCATCCATACTTAGGATTCCCTTGTTAGAGGTTTCACAAACCTCACCCCCGAGGGTCATCTATCAGTTCCTTTTACTATAGCACTGTTGGTGGTCTCTACTCACCACCAGTTTAAGTGATTATTAAACTATTTTCAGCAGAACTTTGTTTCAAAGCAAATCAAAATACAATCTAACACTGTAAAGTAGAGAAAAGTTAACTTATTCTGGATAAAGCAGTTATGAGTAAATTTTTCCAGGTAAATCGGCTTCCCACTTATTCTG
Organism: Macaca mulatta; assembly: GCF_049350105.2. Lineage (NCBI taxonomy): Eukaryota > Metazoa > Chordata > Mammalia > Primates > Cercopithecidae > Macaca > Macaca mulatta. The sequence goes on from NC_133415.1 coordinate 68,657,448, forward strand.
GAAATTGTCTCTGAAACCTCTAAGATGATACTAGGGCTACAGGATTTGAAAACCACTATTTTAATATCTTACACTGAAAGGCAAGCTGTGATTAAGAGCCCAGTCAATCATCAAACTATCCTATTCTGCTCAGGCTTCCAACATTAACAAGTTCAACGGTGAAATAAAATGAAGAAAAACAAAGTGCCAGTGTTTTGTTTGTTTTGTTTTGAGTGACTTATGAATATTATAAAAGCAATGAGCAATTTTTAAAGATGACTTAGGCATTGACAATTGAACCAGGTAACCTGTGGATGGAAGGCATCAGCAAACATGTACTGAATGTGTGTGTCTGTATGTACACTATTAATTCTAACAGAAACCTCACTATATTTACAGTTAAAACTTAAGACAATATGGACATATAGGTTTCATTTTCTTTTGCCCCCAGGAAGCTCAGAGCCTAACTATAAAAATCAAAATAAATTACATTGAGTCTCTTGGTTAACACCCTACCTTATGCTTTTTTCCTTCTTTTTTGCCTGTGTTCTGATTTTTCATCTCTATTCATAGTTTTAAAAATCTATGTGGTCTTATTGTAAGCTTCAAATTCCCTTTAGAAAGGGATGTGAGTATAAATAAAGAAGAAGACATCTTATTTTCATTAGATACAAAATTTTCATTCTAGTCTCAGTCTTATACAATAGCTGTTTTATGAGTATCTGTGAATTTGCCATTTACTTCTTCAACCGCATCAATTGTGTTTTTTTGGTGGTACACATTTTTAATGACATTCCAATTTTTATTTTCTGTTGCATAAACTGATGACAACATCGGTCAATAAAATGATATAGAAAATAAAATATAATTGGGCAGTAAGCTTCAGAAGGAGATTTAAAGGTCTTTTACCTCTCAACCAGCTCACCACCATAGAAATATCAGTTCTTATTTAAATTAAACATCAGTGTGAAAATGTCAATTGGACTATGTCTTCTTTTTTATAAATGCTAGTTAATGAAGCTCAGACTTATATTTTTCAGAACTAAAAAGTGGATTCCGGTTTTACTTCTCTTGCAAATTTAGAACTAAAGAGTATACAAAAAGCACACATCCCATAAGAGCTCACTAGTGAAGGATGAACACAACTGTAAGCCAATGAATGACTTCAAATAATTATAGTGGCTTCATCCCCAATTTATACCAGGTATTCCATTCTTGGTTTCCGATCTTTCTTAATGGAAAGGTAAACTTACTTAGCCACAGAGTCAGTCATCTAACTTCATTATAAAATTCCAAGGTATATATACTAAATAGTTTCATCTTGGCATGCATTTTCTCTTTTTCTAAAAACCAGATGAGTGATTTTAGGCTGCAATCAGCAAAACAGAGGTCAGAGAGTTTTAGAATTAATTTGCATTTCATTATGAAATGATTCCAGGTGCAAGAATTAAAATGCCTCATTTTGCTTCACAATCTTTATTTAAAATTCCATTTCTATTTTCATTCCTGTAGAAATGACATCCTACACTCATTTATGTTTTGTTTGTTTGAGGAAAAAGAACTCAGTCTACTGGGACCTAATTATCGGAACCTAATTCTAATTACAGTCTTTTAAATCAACGCTGTAGGCTTTCCTCCTCTCCACTTCTTTTTGAAAAAGCCCCATTTATATTGTTCAGAACACTTTCCACGTTAGACACTTCTATTTATAGATACCATCTACCAAGGGTTTTGTAGCTATGTAATCTCAGTTTGCCAAACAACTTCATGCTCATTTGAACTAAGGAATTTCTTTGTAATTTAAACATGCAGGATAAGAGATGCAAATATAAAACATACACTAGACTTTTTTGTTGAGATAAAACATAACATTTTTCCCTGAAACCTTATTTTTGCCAAAAGATATAAAGAGAGCTACTAATAGAGCATGTTGACTATAGATGTTTAAGTAAAATGCACAAAGCTTGTTCATTATTATTAAGCGGTCAGAAGTCTGCTGTCAAAACAGTATTTTCCCACTAAACTTCGAACTGGTAAAAAGAATAGGCAATAAATTCAACTAGCAACTTTACAGCACATGTAAAGATAATTACTTTCAATTTTCCATTTTATTATTTTTATATCTCATTTTATAACATAGCTATTTGCTGTTGTAAGATAATAAATATTTAGTCCAAAGGCTCTAATTTTTTTCTCACTTACTATTCGTTCACTTATTAAATATTAATACTTAATTGTTACTCATCTCTAGTGAGTAAATATGGTATCATCTCAAATACCAAGCAATGAAAACAAAATCTCTCCTATCAGGAACCATTATAATGGCACAATTCATACCAGACATATACCCTATTCACTATACTAAGATATGCATGACAAACAAGTACTGCAGAATAACAAAGATTAATCATCTCATCAGGCAATGACGTATCCCGCTACTAAAAGGACAGCAGTCCTTCCCATGGTCTAGCCACAAGAAATGTATCAAACACTAATGAACGCACGTAAAGGTATTAACAACTCAGTTTGAAACTAGCAACTGCAGTTTGAGCCTAGACACAAAGACTATATATCTATTTAAAAAAAAAAATGTTTGTGATTGGGCTGGGTGTGGTGGTGGCTCATGCCTGTAATCTCAGCATTTTGGGAGGACAAGGAGGGTGGATCACTTGAGGTCAGGAGTTAGGGACCAGCCTGGCCAACAAGGGGAAACCCCTCTCTACTAAAAATACAAAAACTAGCCGGGCATGGTGGCGCGCTTCTGTAATCCCAGCTACTCCGGAGGCTGAGGCACGATAATCTCATGAACCCGGGAGGCGGAGGTTGCAGTGAGCCAAGATCGTGCCACTGCACTCCAGCCTGGGCAACAAAGCGAGACCCCGTCTCAAAAAAAAAGAAAAAAAAGAAAAAGAAAAAAAGAGTTTGTGATTGGTAGAAGAGAAAATAGATATTCTTTGGTCAACTTTTTGGGCAAACAAAGTTTAGAGGATTTGTTGAGTTACAGTATGTGTTTCTTCTCTCCCTTAAGAAACTTCTTTAAGACAATGGCCTTACAAATTACTTAGAAAAAGCAGAACTACCTGGAGGGTCGTTAAAGAACATCAATTGCTGGCTCTGCCTCCGCAGTGTTCTTACTCAGTAGGCGGGGGGCGGGCCTGCGAGTCTGCATTCCCAAGAAGTACCCAAGGGATGCGGATTCTGATGGTCCAGCAACCACATTTTCAGAACCAGTGAGTTTATGAATGCATTTTATAGTTTTATTGGATCTTTTTCTTTTCCATATGACAATTTCATCTCAAGATACTAGTGTTCCCTACAATATATTTTGAGAAATGTGTTTTATGGTCCTCTGGCTGAAAGGAAACCTTAGGTTGAAAAAATACTGTGGAAACAAATGAGGACAAAAGTGCTCCCTTCACTTCTAATAGCAGATTTTAGAAAAACTGCGAGACCTCTAAACTTGAAAAAAATATATAAAATATAGTTTATAAAGGTATTTACCTTCTCATTGCAATTATGACAAAAAAATACTGAAATCGCTTCTAACATATACATGTAGTATTTTTAATGCAGAAGATTAAAAATAACAAAAGATATAATTTCTTTGTGGACATAAGGAAATGTCAAATTCCTCAGATCCACAATATATATTGTTTAAATAAAAAACAAAACAAACAAAAATTTGCTTTTATAATTTTATAATCAGGGCTTTCTTAGGAGAAGATAGAATTAGAAAAAAAATTAAAACCCTTCTATACTTAAAATATGCTGAATTTCTTTTTTCTTGGTAGAAATCTTTGAAGTGTACATTGGCTCCTCGGGCTTTGCTGTGAAGGTGTTTGAAAATCTGTTTATCTAAAGATACTTATGTTAATGAACACCTAGTAGTGCTGCAAATTGATACCACTGAAGAAAATAATATGGTAAAAATGAATAATATTCATAATGCTTTGATTCTCCCAAGAATTTATTACAATTAAATACTTCAAAAGAAAAAAATGAGTAGAAACTGTTTCTGATAAAATCAGTAATTTTGGGGGCCGGGCACGGTGGCTCACGCCTGTAATCCCAGCACTTTGGGAGGCCGAGGCAGTGGATCACAAGGTCAGGAGTTTGAGACCAGCCTGGCCAAGATGGTGAAACCCCGTCTCTACTAAAAATGCAAAAATTAGCCGGGAGTCGTGGCGTGTGCCTGTAGTCCCAGCTACTCAGGAGGCTGTGGCAGGAGAATCACTTGAACCCAAGAGGGGGAGGTTGCAGTGAGCCAAGATCGCGCCACTGCACTCCAGCCTTGGCGATAGAGTGAGACTCTGTTTCAAAAAAAAAAAAAAAAATTTCAGTAATTAAAAAAAAATTTAAACAAGTTAAATGTCTCTAAACAAGGAAACAGTTAATAGATTATAGACATTAAATGGATGGATTAGTGTGTCAAGACAAAACAGGAAAGTTATGAAGGATGTGACAATATGGAAGGCATTAACATAATACTACAACATTCAAAAATAAACCTCAGGCTGGGCACGGTGGCTCATGTCTGCAATCCCAGCACATTAGGAGGTGGAGGCTGGAGGATCGTTTGAGCCCAGGAGTTTGATGCCAGCCTGGGAAACATAGCAAGACACCTTCTCTACAGAAACTAAAAAATTTAAAAAAAAAAAAATTAGCCAGGCATGGTGGCGTGTATCTGAGTCCCAGCTACTTGGGAGGCTGAGGCAGGAGGATTGATTGAGACTAAGAGTTAGAGACTGCAGTGAGCTATGATTGCGAAACCGTACTCCCCAGCCTGAGCAACAGAGTAAGACCCTGTCTATTAAAAAATAATAAGTAGACCTCACAATTACTTCTTTGTTCAGATAACACTACAACAAGAAGGGCTAGAAAGAAAGGACAACAGTTGAATTTTGATACTGAGAATATGGATGATTTTGATTTTTTTTCTTTAAAAAGATGTGTCAATGTTATTTTAACAAATGTGAACATTTTTTAAATGTCTCTATCAAAATGTTAATTCCCCACACACAAAAAAGTGTCACCTTAATTTTCTGACAGATGATATTAATAGCAGAAAGCCCAGAGCATGGTAGAGGCTTCTGGAAGGATACTAGTAGGGGGGAAAATCACTGAGAAAAAGGAGATTGGAAGCTTCCATAACTTAATATTCTTCTGAATGTCTTAAACAAGACCTCAATGGATACATACAGTTGGCCCAAGCTGGAAAATGTTCAAGAGTGGGAAGATGCATACTCTGTTCCAGAGACGGCTGAAATTGTAAAATTAATAATAATCCCTCTGTTTTCTTCTGCCTCCACCTTTGGCTGCATGTCAGTCATCATCCTGCATTCCTATGTCTCTATTACTTGAGCAGTTCCCTCTTGAGTTTAAAGCAAGTAAAGGTTTTTGTCCACTTGAACAATCACTCTGGAGCCTGACATTTCAATTACTTCTCCTTATTTTCCTTCATCTTAGAATAAGCTAAAGGTAAGAGAAATATATTCGACTGTTTTTCTTAGACATAATGTTAGACCATTTTGTCTTCCTTTAACTGCAACCAGGTTAAATTTTTAATTATGTAATCAATCTTCTCTTTTTTAAAGAAATGTAATTTATCAAATCAAAATTAAAAGCTCTTGATATAATTAAAAATCAGCATAAGATTAGTGATCTTGCTGATTACAAACAATATTTTTCTTCCAAATTTTTTTTTTTTTTTTTTTTGAGACAGAGTCTCACTCTGTCACCCAGGCTGGAGTGCAGTGGCGCGATCTCGGCTCACTGCAACCTCTGCCTCTCAGGTTCAAGCGATTCTCCTGCCTCAGCCTCCCGAGTACCTGGGATTACAGGCGCCCACCACCATGTCCGGCTAATTTTCTGTATTTTTATTAGAGACTGTGTTTCATCGTGTTAGCCAGGATGATCTCAATCTCCACACCTCGTGATCCACCCGCCTTGGTCTCCCAAAGCGCTGGGATTACAGGCGTGAGCCACCGTGCCTGGCCTCTTCCAATATTTTTATTAAAAAGGCTTAGGATTTTGAAGTTTGGATAGAGCGGCTCCAAGTTTGTGGCTTACTAAATGAAGAACAAGCTTTTTTTCTTTCCTTATTTCACCATCTTTACATAGATGTTTCAATATTCAGAAATACAACTATATTCACTATAAAACACTAACTTTAATTTAAAACATCTGCCTTAAACTTCTGACCCCCCCCCCAAAGAATAATTTAAAAGTACAGAACATTTTTCCAGTTATTTAAAAACTGGTGTGTGGTACAATTATAAAGTTGACCTAAAAAGCAAGTCTCAGCATATTCTTAATCAGAGTAAAATGTGGTTCTTTCCAACAAATGCACTGTTGAATTTCTTTCTGCCTTTGACAGTAAAACAGCTGTGAACAAATTAAACTTTGGGATTTTGAACTTTTCTCTCATGACTCACTGTAGACTTCTCTTTTTTCCTGTTCTGCAGCTACTAGAATGGGATCAAATGTATTTTTGAGGTCACACAACTATATGTCACATTGTCTACACTAGGTTTTAATCTTGAGGGTAATGCTTTCACAACCTCCACTTCATGGAAGGATCCCAGTAGGGGCTTCCTTCATTGGTGAGCATAGAGTGATGGAGGGCCTACTATGTGCTGGCTCTAAGCTATCAATTATCTCATTGGAAAAGGAGATAACGTGCATATATACATGCTTGTAAAGCTCTGATGAAAAGGTAGATTGGAGAGATAATTCACATTACTCACAAATCAGCCATCAATTTGGTATTAAATAAATCTCTAGAAAGTTCTTAATTCCACTTCTGTGAGGATTAAGACTTTGATCTGGTTTATGGAGAGATAATCAATAAGAACTAGAGTAATAGAACCATGGGAAATCATTTCTCCAACATTAGGTGCTTAATAAACTAGACAGTCTTTACACAGGGAAGGACAGAGGGGCATACCTGGTCTATACAAAAAGCCAAAGTACATGTGCTGACAAATACAGGTGAGTTCATAGGAACAATAGGGCAGGAAGCTTCAAAGTGGAGCTACTTTCTAGTAAACTGGACAGATGGCCAATACACATAAGGCCTTTAAAATACACTGCTGCAGTGCATCCAGCGCTTAACTAAGAAGGAAGGGGGATGGAGGAATGCAGCAATAGTAAGAAAGGCTGAAAATCTTTAAAGAATGAGAAGCACAATCATGAAGTTCATGTTGGTTGTTTTATGAAGAATACAAATATTCTTAGTTTAACTCAGTTCTCATGCTTGCATTCTATGCAGTCGTATATTCACATAAAGTTAGGCTCATATCTGGAAATTTAAACCAAATACATATAAATGTATCTATTAAAATTATTTATTAATTACCCAAAGTTTCCAAAAATCACTATAAAGAAAGGAAGAGCGGTTAGCTCATGTAAACAAATCAGACAACAAAAACATAAGCAAAACACAATGAATGGATGTGCTAACTGCTATTCCTTGTAGTCTGCAACATTTGCATCCACTAGCCCCCCACAGATTAATTATATGGGATTGTGAAGCCATTTGCAAAATATAAAGTGCTATAAAAATACTGATAATAATGATAATTCATCTTGCTTTCCATTCCTATAGTATTTATTTATAATACACTAAATTTGAGCTTTAGTTGCTCCCAAATGAGTCTGTGGGTCCATATTTCTTTTTCTACCTCTTGCAGCAATACAGTTGAGCATGTTAGGCAGGTCAGCGCTGGAGGGAGGCAACGTTTGCCTGCAGAAGAGTTTATACAGTGCAGGTCAAATGATGCACAGTGCAGCTGGCTTTCCTGATCAATCTCAATGGGCACTGTCTTATTTCTTCCATTTGGTAAAAACTGATGGAGTGAGAAAGACCTCCCAGTTAGTCACTTCTGCCACCAACTCATAGCATCTTTCTATAAAAGCAATATATTGCCATGGTGCCTTTTGAAATGTTTTCTTATGGGCTTTAAATGTCTGTTTTCCACCATGCATAGGTTTACATGATGACATTATTTCACCTTTATTGTTCATCTTGCTTTTTTTACTCTACTCTTGTCTATTTAACAAACTGCTGAATTGGAGACTCCTAGATTTTTTAACAGAATGGTTCTACCTGCACATCATATGATTTTATGTGTCACCACTAAATAAGCAGATGGTCACTTGTCTCCTGCATCTGATTTCTGTGGGAATTCTCAAGGGAGGAAACACCCAGCTTTACAAAGAAAAAGGAGTTGGGAGGTGGCAGCAGAAAACAAACAAACGAAGAAATACCAGGGAGACAGGTAGCTAAATAGAAACCAAATCAATTTAACTGTGTACTACCATGAATTCCTAAAGGGCTTCCTCCCTTCCTCCCTTCCTTCTTTCCTTCCTTCCTTTCCTTCTTTCCCTTCCTGTTCCTCTCCTCCCCTCCCCCACCTTTCCTTTCCTTTCTTCTCTCATGTCAACACTATATCAGATTCCTTAGCTTTAAATATCTTTTTAAAATTTTTTCTTACATATTCAACAATTTATTTGATCACCAGATTAAATTGTTATTTATTATGCAAGAATGGCTAATTTCTAATAATGAATTGAATAATCATATCAACACTATATCAGATTCCATAGCTTTAAATATCTTTTTAAAATTTTTCCTATATATTCAACAATTTATTTGATCACCAGATTAAATGGTTGCTTATTATGCAGGAATGACTAATTTTAAATAATGAATTGAATAATCATATCAACACTACATCAGATTCAACAGCTTTAACTATCTTTTTTAATTTTTTTCCTATACATTCAACAATTTATTTGATCACCAGATTAAATGGTTGTTTATTATGCAAGAATGACTAATTTCTAATAATGAATTGAATATTAAAAATGTTCTTTTTAATAGAACTGATTTACCAGTCAGTGTAATCACCATATTAATAGGCTAAAGAAAAAACAATTATATCAATCGATGCAGGAAAAGAATTTGACAAAATTCGACATCTATTCATAATATTTTTAAAAAACTCAAAAAATGAAATATAGAGGAGAACTTCTTCAACTTGATACAGCATACCTATAAGAAAAACCCTACAGCTAACTAACATCATGCTTAATGGTGAAAGACTGAATAGTTTTCCCTAAGATTGAAATAAGGTAAGGATGTCAGCTCTCACCACTCATGGCATGTGCAATAAAAAGCATACAGATTAAAAAGAAAGAAATAGGCTTGGCACGGTGGCTCATGCCTGTAATTCCAGTACTTTGGGAGGCCAGGGTGGGTGGATCACCTGAGGTTAGGAGTTCTAGATCAGCCTGGCCAACATGGTGAAACCCCATCTGTACTAAAAATATAAAAATTTGCCGGGCATTGTGGTGTGGGCCTGTAATCCCAGCTACTTGAAAGGCTGAGGCATAAGAATTACTTGAACCCAGGAAGTGAAGGTTGCAATGAGCCAAGATCACACCACTGCTCTCCAGCCTGGGCAATAGAGCGAGACTCCGTCTCAAAAAATTAAAAAAAAAAAAAAAAAAGGAAGAAATAAGACTGTCCGTATTTGAGATGAGATGATGGTGTATAGAAAGTCCCAAGGAATCTCCAAAATTTCCCTAGGATAAGTGAGTTTAGCCACAAGTCACAAGATACAAGATTAGCAAAAAAATCAATTTTATTTTGCACGCTAAAAATGAACATGTGGACACCAAAAGTTAAAATATAATCTCATTGGGCCAGACGCAGTGGCTCAAGCCTGTAATCCCAGCACTTTGGGAGGCTGAGGCGGGCGGATCACAAGGTCAGGCGTTCGAAACCAGCCTGGCCAACATGGTGAAACCCCGTCTCTATTAAAAATACAAAAATTAGCCAGGTGTGGTGGTGCTTACCTGTAATCCCAGCTATTCAAGAGGCTGAGGCAGGAGAATCACTTGAACCCAGGAGTCAGAGGTTGCAGTGAGCTGAGATCACACCACTGCACTCCAGCCTGGGTGACAGAGTAAGACTCTGTCTCAAAAATAAATAAATAAAATTATTTATATATATATATATATAATAATCTCATTTATGATCATCTCAAAAATGGCATCATTAAGTATAAACTTAATAAGATATATACAGGACTTCTGTGCTGAAAACTACAAAACACTAATGAAAAAATCAAAGAATATCTAAAAAAAAAGAAGCAGCATACTGTGCTCATAGATTAAAAGAATCGACATAATGGATATCAATTTCCTCCTAAATGACATAGAAGTTTAATACAATTCCAATAAAAATTCCAGCAAGATTATTTGTAGCTACAGAAAACCTTATTCCAAAATTTCTGTGACGAAGGAACTAGAATAGACAATGATGAAAGAGTAGAATAAAGTGGGAGGAATCACTCTACTTGATTTTAAATCTTATTGTATAGCTACACCAATCAAGACTGTGTGGTATTGGCAGAGGGGCTGACACAAGAGCAATAAATCGGAATAGTGAACCCAAAAGTAGATCCATACATATATGGTACCGATTTCTTGACAGAAGTACAAAAGCAATTCAATAGAGTAAGGATAACCTTTTCAACAAATGTTGCTACAACAATTGGCTATCCATAGGTAAAGTAAATAAATAAATCATCTCAACCTCAACCTCAACTTCACATCCTATACAAAAGTGAATTCAAATAGATTGTAGATTTAAGTATAAAATATAAAGCTATAACATTTTTAGTAGAAAATATAGAAGAAATGTATCAGCATATAGAACTTGCGAAAAGTTCTTAGACATGACAGCAAAAGCATGATCTGTAAAATAAGAAAATCTATAAATTAAACTTTATCAAAATGTAAAATTTTTTCTCTGTGAAGGACACTATTAAAAGATGAGGAGAAAACACACAGACTGGGAGAAAATATTTGCAAACCATATATATATGACAAAGGTCCGATATCTAGAATCCAAAAAGAACTCTCCAAACTCAACAGTAAAAATATGAACGATCCAATTAGAATATGGGCAAAGGACATAAAGAGGTATCTCACTGAAGAGGATATTTGGATGGTAAATTAAACACATAAAAAAAACCCTGCAACATCACTAGTTATTAGGGAAACACAAATTATGACTACTGAGGAGATAGTACTACATACCTATTAGAACAGCTAGGGGGAAGAACGCTGGCAAGGATGTAGAGAAACTAGACCTTTTATGCATTGCTGAAGGGAATGTAAAATTGTACATGCACTCTGGAAAACTGTTTGGCAGTTTCTTAGAAAATGCACCAGGAACCTATCATATGAACCAGCAATCAAAAGTTAAGACAATTAAAAGTTAAGATAAACTTTTAATTGTATTTATAACATATAGTCAAGCAAATAGAAAAAAATAGAAATATTTGACACTTTAAGAATAGTATAATATAACATAATCTTTCTCATTTAGTGATTTATGTTAGCTCTTATTTCTAACTTGTTTCAGAAGCCATACATTGCATATGTTACAGCAATCACACAGTTGCTGGTTCATAAAGCATTTATCCCAGATAAATGAAAATTTACATCTTCACAAAAACCTGCACATAAATGTTCACAGTAACTTTTATTTGTAATAGTCAAAAAGTGGAAACAACAAAGCTGTCCTTCAATAATTGACTGGTTAAGGATACTATGATATGTCCATACTATGGACTACTACCCTGCAATAAAAGAAACAAACTATTGATACGTGGAATGGCTTGGATGAATCTCTCCATCATTATACTGAGTGAAGAAAAGCCAAAATTAAAAAAAATCACAAGCTTTATGATTCCATTCATATATAACATTCTCAAAATGGCCAAATTATAGAGAGGGTAAATTTGTGATTGTCAGGTGTTAGAGATGGTGTGGGTGGGAGTGAGTTTGACTATGAGTGGGTAGCATGAGGTAGGTATTGGTGGTAATGTAATGGTTCTGTGTCTGTGTAGTAGTGGTTACAGGAATCTACCCATGTGATCGAAGGACATGGAACTGTGTAAAAACATTTTACCAATGCCAATTTCCTAGTTTTGGTAAAGTAATCTAGTTATGCAAAATGAATCAGTCAAGGAAACTGGGTGAAGAATACATAGAACCTCTCGCATTTTTGCAACTTCCTGTGAATTTAGTTATTTCAAAATAGAAAGTTTAAAACAATAAAATTCTCTCTTTTAAATAGTGACAAGGGATATAAGTTTTACATGTGCATATATAAAGAGATGATAGATATATACTAAAAGCATATATATGATTTATATGGTCTTTGGATAACTATAACTTGATCTAAAATCTTCAAAGTCTTGAGACCAGGAAATAAATTAATAAATACATATATATACACAATAAGAAATATTTAGATTGCATTTATTTTAAATGATCCTTAAGCTGACTACTTTGGGAGCTACAGATAGTTCTATGGCTGCCAGAATATTATTTAATATAATTGGTTCTCCTTGATGGCCAAGGAAATAAAAAATCTCCCAAATTATCTACCATTCTGAGTAAGCAGTTTCCTCAGTTGAAGGTTCTGATTCATAAGATCAAGTCATCAATGCATGCACAGTGGAATGAATGAATCAGCAATAATAATAAGTAATGAATATAGAAGATGAACAGTTTCTTCTTTATGTAGGCTCAAAGATTGAATTAAATTAAATTCTAAATTTAATGTAATTTAATTAATTCTAAGACCAACTGTATAGTCTTTCTAAGTGAAAAATCAGGTTGGTGGTTGTTGCTAATAAAGCTCTCACCTCCATAGGTCGCGAACATAAAAATATTTCATATCCACACCAAGAGAATAGCATTTAGAAGAGGAATAAATGATCCTTAACCTTTGCTATGGGCTAAATGTTTGTGTCACCCCAAAATTCATATATTGAAGCCCTAATCCCCAATGGGAGAATATTGGAGGTGGAGTCTTTGGGAGGTAATTAGGGTTAGATTAAATAATGAGGGTGGCACACTCATGTTGGAATTAATGCCCTTGTTAAAAAAAAAAAAGGAACAAGAACTCTTCTTCTTCACCATCTGGAGGACACAGGGAGAAGTCGACCGTCTGTAGCTCAGTACCAAGAACTAAATCTGCTGACATCTTGATCTTGGACTTCTCAGCCCTCAGAACTGTGAGAAATAAATGTTGTTTAAGTCACCCCGTCTGGAGTATTTTGTTTTAGAAGCCCAAGCTAAGATAACTTTTAAGTAATTAGTGTCTCTTGCAGAAGAATGTATATAATTATACGAACAAAATGATAACTAACTGTTAAGCAATTTCTTTCCTTATTGGCCATTAAATTTGGAAAGATTAACAATATATTTATTGATTGATCAAGTATTAATATGTTATAAAATGTTAAAAACTTAAAAAATATTGATCAAACACTTGCCCAGGAACAGTCAGGATTATTCTAGAGTGTCACTGGAAAACTCGTTTATCAGTCATTCAATAATTGAGATATCTTTACTGATCACTTAAGCTCCCTAAGTCTCCTTCATGTTCAGATTCCTTCAACATTTTGTACTTACATCTTTTAATGCATTCTATCTTTGATTAGAGCCATGTAGATATCTACTTATCTCTCCTACCAAATGGTAATCTCTATGCTCAGTAACTTCTCACAGAACTAATATTCTGTTTTGTTCAAAATCATGAAGGTAGAGCACTCATGTTGAATTAGCTGAATGAATACAAGAAAGAATGAATGAACAGTAAGAATGTGCTCACCATTTTTACCTTGATAGGTCAACTTATCTCAACATCAGAAAAATATCATGTTTAGGATTATTAGAATTACTGATATGTTTATCCAAGTGTTGTATGTATTACATTCTAAGAAATGTAGATACGAAGAAATAAAAGTAGATAATGTATCTTATAAATATATGTACTGGATAAACATGTAATGTGTTTAGGAATTATTAATTATCTGGATATTGGTCATATTTATGTTAATTATTTTTATATTATAAATATTATTAATATCTCATAGACACAAGTGAAGAAAAATGTAAAAATTGTGTGTATGCCATAATAGGAACACTGGTTGTTCTAGGTCAAAATTTCAAAAAGCAAAAGGAATGCTTTAAATGAAACTTCTATTAAGCCTACCATATTCTTGTTCTCTTGGTTATTTATAAAAAAATGAATTTTAAGACAAATTTTTAATTGTATTTATAGCATATAGTCAAGCAAACAGAAAAAAAGAAATAATTGAATTTTAAGGACAGCATCATATAGTATAATCTTTCTCACTTAGTCACAAGTCACATATTTTACGTTAGCTGTTATTTCTAACTTGTTTGTTACAGAAGTCAAAGTCTCACGGCTGAATAATGATAAAACTAGAACTGTTCTAAGGCAAATCTACTTTTTCTAACGCTTTGATGAGATTGCTCCATTAAGTAGGTACACATGTGCATCTAGACTAATTGGATAGTCACTGGCTCAGATCTTCCATTCATATAAAGGTTCATATAAAGGATTTTCTAAGTTATCCTTTCCTGACCTATATACAAAAATAGGTTTGTTATATTCTGAATTCAGTTTGTAATTATTTCATGACAGCAAAAATGTCCATAAAATATTCTTCTTCACAGCAACTTAGGTAACCTGTAATAACAGTATTTGGTTACAGGACAAATTATCATTATTTTCCTAGTGAAAATTTTGTATATATGTATTTACAAAAAAAAAAAACAACATTTTTTTTGAGACAGTCTTGCTCTTTGGCCCAGGTTGCAGTGCAGTGACACAATCACAGCTCACTGCAATCTCTGCCTCCCAGGTTCAAGTGATTCTCATGCCTCAGTCTCCTGAGGAGCTGGGATTACAGGTGTACACCATCATGCCCAGCTAATTTTTGTAGTTTTGGTAGAGACAGGGTTTAGCCATGTTGGCCAGGCTGGTCTCAAACTCCTGACCTCAAGTGATTCGCCCACCTCAGCCTTCAAAAGTGTTGGGATTACAGGCATGAGCCATCGCACCTGGTTATTTTTTAAATTATATGTCATTGTTAATATGCCTGATATTTTTATCAAGAATGAAGTGAAGTTCTATAGACCCTTGATGTATTCAACTTTTATACTGGAGAGATTTGACTTAAAATCCTATAAAATTTTGATACATTATAAATTACTTTTGAGAACATTTATTGAGTCCTTACTATACTTATGCCAGAATCAGTGGTAAAGTCTTTACCTGAATAATTACATCTTATTCTCTCAGCAATACTGTGAAGGAAGCACTACTATTCTCACATTTTTACAAATGAAAAAATTGAGGCACCAAGAGGTTAAGGCTCAAGATCACACAGGTTACAAATGATGAAGATAAGGTTTGAACCCAGTGACTTCTGACATCTGGGCTAAATTCAATTACAATGTAAGCCATGCTCAAAAAAGGAAAAGAAAAAAAAAAAAAAAAAACAGAGAGTGACGGAAGATAGGAAGTTGAAGCAACAACTAATATCATTTAAGGAGTCATTACAGAAGAAAACTCTGAGCCCAGGAGGGTGAGATCACTAGTGCTTATAAATTACTAGAACTAGAGCTTGGAAAGGTTTGGAACAGTTAGAACCCAGTGTTTTTGTTTGTTTGTTTGTTCGTTTGTTTATTAGATCATAATTCTATTACAGGGGCCTAATGCTTGCGCAAGAATAAAAAATAAATTTTCCTAGTTCTTGAAAGGGACTTGTGGTATAATAGAGAATATAAACGGTATTTGTCCCCAGTTCTTGGCTTGAAACTTTTGAAGCCCTTGGAATTTCCTAAGTAATAGGGTTGTCTTTGTTACTACTAATAATAAAGTCACTCACGCTGCTAGATCATTTCAGGGGGCTGGTCACCAGGAAGGCCAACAACATGATTAAAGAGTCGAAACTTTGGACCAGCCTAATCTCCAAGAAGCGGCAGGGACTAGATACTGAGTTTAATCATGTGGCCAATTATTTAATCAATCTTGTCTATGTAATGAAACCTCAATAAAAATTCTGGACACTAAGGTTCATTGGAGCTTTCCAGGTGGTGTATGCATTGATGTGCTGGGAAGATGCACCTGGATTTTACAAGGAGAAGGCATGGAAGCACTTGGTCCCTCCACCCAAACTTATCCTGTATGTCTCTTCATTTGGCTGTTTCTCATCTGTATTTTTTATAATAAACTGTAATTAAAAGTGTAGCAATTACCTGAGTTGTTCTACCAAATTATCATACGTGAGGGGGTTGTGGGAACCTCGAAATTTATAGTCAGTTGGTTAGAAGGGCAAGCGGCCTTCCTAGGCTCAAGTACAGATAGCAAAGTACAAATGGCATCTGAATTAAAGAGAGTCTTGCGGAGGACTAAGCCTTTAACTTGTGGAGTCTGATGTCAACTCCAGTGGGTTAACATCAAAACTGTATTACAGTACCCCAGTTGGCATCAGATCAGTTGGGCTGAAACAGAACATCAGTCCCAACTATGAAACATCAGGTCACTTAAACTGTCTGTGTCTAAATTTCTCATTTGTGAAATGGAATAAGATTAGTGCTACCCGTTAGGGTGGTTGTGAAACTTGAGTAAATCATGTACCTAAAGTACAAAACTAGTGCACGATTGATAAATTATTA
Organism: Macaca mulatta; assembly: GCF_049350105.2. Taxonomy (NCBI): domain Eukaryota; kingdom Metazoa; phylum Chordata; class Mammalia; order Primates; family Cercopithecidae; genus Macaca; species Macaca mulatta. The sequence continues at coordinate 68,674,005 of NC_133415.1, forward strand.
CTAGTACGTATTATTCCTATGCAGTTCTATCATGGTACCGATACAACTTTATATTCTCCATTATTTTTCATTTTGTGTCATGAATATAAGCAATTTTTCTTGTTGCTCCTTAATCTTAATAATTCTCATGTAATGGCTGCATAACAATCCATCAATTTGAGCGAAAGTAACTTACTCCACTAGTCCCTTCTGAAAATAAAGTTGCTTCATATTTTTGTATTTAAATTGTATGTCTTTATGCCTAAGACTTTTTCTTCTTGACAGTTTACATTTAAGTTCCTAGGAGTGGGATTACTGGGCCAATAGATATAATTATAATTACAGCTTAAAACATATTGTCGAATTGTTTTCCAAAAGAATAATGTCATATTACAATCTCCAATACTGTATGAGGGTGTATGTTTTTACCACAACCTCTTTAACAAAGGATATTACCAGTATTTCAATGCAATGTATTATTTTAAAATACGTAAAATGGCATATTCTTGCTGTATTAATATGCATTTCTTACATTCCTTTAAATACTTCTGAAGTTAAATTTTTCACTTAGGAAAAAAGAGTCCCCCATTCTAAATTATTTCTGATATTTTTGGTATATTGATATTTTGATATGTGTTTTAGCAATTTAAATATCGATATTAACACATTCTCTTTTGTAGCAATTTTTAAATAACATAAGCCTCATTCAGAATGTCTTCATTAGCACTCTCTTGGTTACAAGAAATGAGAAAACCCTCACACTTGTCCTCAGGTAGAGGGTGTTTGGAAGAGACAGAGGAAAATTATGATAAGGAAACACAGGGAGAAATACTGGGTCTTACAAGGCCTGTAAAGTGATCAATTCTGCACTGCTCTCATCCTGCCAAGCCTCGGCTCTGGTTCTGTTTCTCCCTTCAAGTTGCTTTTATTCTTCACGTTCTGTTTCCACACTCTGCTGCACATGGACCATTATGGCTGCCTTAGTTTGAGCTTCAGCTTCAAGGCCAGACGATTTCCTAATTTAAGCAACCAACACCAACTAACAGAGTCTCTTTTTCTCTGTGCCTATATTCCAAATCACATTAGACTATTTTCACTGCACTGAAATGTCCTCCACCTGTTTGTACCAGATGTACTGGGGTTCTGAAGCCACATGTTATTTGGGATTAGTCCCTTCTAAGCCTTTGGCAAGTTTCTCCAAGAAAAATCTGTGGAATTGGCCTTAAAAAAAAGTTTGACATGCCTAGTAAAGGGTACAATGAAGAACCTTGATTTTCATTTGTGCTAAAAGTTAGCCAAATAGCCCTGTGTGTGAGCACATTCTCCAAGAAGGTCCTCACTTCTAATACCAACTGTATGTTTGGGAAAAGGGGTCCCCCAAAACACCTTCAGGTTGATAATTTGCTAGTAGGATTCACGGAGCTCACTGAAAGCTACTATCCTCACAGCTATGGCTTTTTAGACGGAAAGGACACTGATCAAACTCAAAACTCAGCCCATTGAAGTGATGCAGAGGGAGGAGCCTGGGAGGATCTTAAACAGGAGGTTTCCACTGTCCTTTCCTGTGGAGTCAGGTTGTGTTACTCTCCCAGAACTGACATGTAACAACACACAGAGGTAGGTAACCGGAAAATTCTCATTCATTTAATACTCACATCCATCTGGGAAAATATTTTTTCTATTATACAAATGAATAAAATAAAGGTTATAAAGGGTAACTAATTTTCACACAATCTAGCTTGCAAATGCCAAAATGGAATTCAAACTCCAGTTTATCTGTCTCTAAAACTAGTTATTTTTCCTCTCTGCTCTCCAGCCTATGGCAACAACCAGCCTTAGAGATTTAGGGGTGTTGCTGTGCCCTCCTGTGTCATAGTGTAACTGTAAAAGCGTCACTTAACCCTAACTTACTACCATCTCCCCCTGTACCACTGCCCCCACCCCCACCCTACAAGGTCAAAAAGTAGAAAAACAGTCCTTGCTTAGACATCAGAAATCACTTCTGTGAACATTTTCCATAATAATATTTACAAGAAGGCAAATACCTAAATCCTACAGGTAAAATTCCTTTCATTATTCTAGATGTTACTCATGTTACAGATGAGGTTTTTAAAATTTATTTTATTTTATTTATTTTTTGCTGTTATTATAAATTTCTGGAATTCAATGCATGGAGAGGATAGGGGAAGAAAAATTAAGTTACCAATTAATTAGTTCAAGGGAGGAATGTAAATAATAATAATCTCAACTATTGTACACATTAATTTTTCCATGATATCAAGAATCGGTAATAAGTCTAACTGGCTTCAATGAAAACCATTTAGAAATTTCTAAAATACCATTTTTTTTATCATAATGTAAGAATATATTAACATGTCCATAGGTACCTACAGATTTAAAATGAAGGTTTCTAGAATAATATACAATTAAATATATTTAGTTCACAGTATTTTGATGAATACAAATTCAAATTACTCTGCATAATGCTCAAATCCTAATACGTGATCCCATATGACATCAAGAACTTTCGATTCCCTATCTAAGTAAACACCAATTTGCATTTGTGATTAAAGGTTATGGGAATATTTAATATCAATTTGACTTTCCCCTTTCACTCACCACTTCCTCCCATTTACCTACACCCGGGTGAGAACTAAAAGTTGACTCTATTTATGGAAGTGCATCTGCAATTAAAAAAGAAAATCACAATCGAAAGTAAAAGAAAAACACAGTTAATCATTATTACTTTTTACTTGAGCTTCTTCAGCCCTATTAGCCTATGTAAATGAGGTCTTACAGGGTGCCTGTGAACAACATTATCATTATGATCACTGCAGCCTTATTGAAGACTAGCATCCAAAGCTATAATGACATAAAAACAAATGCCAAAAGCAAGGCGTACCAAGCCTCTGGCAGCCAAAGGTATTCACTCTCTCTTCTCTCAGGTAATTAAATCTCCAAGTTAACCACAGTCGGGTTCACTAGACTTTTCTTTACATGCACTTTTGAACCCAGACTGAAATCTTACACGTTTAGACTCACTTCAAGTTTATGGACAAGGAGGTCCCGGTTTTCTTTCATCTATCAGCAATGAGAACACTGCCTCAGGATGGCAGAGGGTGGGAGTGGCTGTAGGAGAATGGACACTGCCTTATAACATCTCACTCCAGTCAAGATGAGGCCCCCTCAAAGAAACCTCCAGGGGAAGAAAACAGATTCTTAGAAAGTTTCTCTACTTTGATCCTTCCATTCTCCATTCTCCATTCTCCATAATTAAGATCCATTATTGCACCATAATTTTTCTTTTCTTTTTTTTTGAAATGTTGTCTTGCTCTGTTGCCCAGGCTGGAGTGCAATGGCACGATCTCGGCTCACTGCAACCTCCACCTCCCAGGTTCAAGCAATTCTCCTGCCTCAGCCTCCTGAGTAGCTAGGATTACAGGAGCGGCCCCATGCCCAGCTAACTTTTGTATTTTTAGTAGAGATGGGGTTTCACCATGTTGGTCAGGCTGATCCCAAACTCCTGACCTCATGATCCACTCGCCTTGGCCTCCCAAAATCCTGGGATTACAGGCATGAGCCACCGTGCCCGGCCCATAATTTTTCTTAATGTGTGTTCCAAGAAAGATATTGCTAGAACTACAAATTTCAAACTTAATGGGAGAGAAAAAACTGTAAAAGATTAGTGTTCCCACAAAAACACAGTGTTTCAGCTTACCTAGGTAGTAACACATGGCCCACAGATTATACTCCTTATATTAAAGAGAAACATAAAAAACTCCAGCAAATGATTTAAAAAGGATACACTTCTAGCAAATACACTGAAAAAAATATTATGATTTTTGGTTCTCTCTTGAGGACGCACTTAATTTGAAAGAGTTGACACAAACATTCCATGAGTTTAAAACATTCTTACAACACAACACACTGAGTGGTTTCTGAAAGCAGTATGAAGGCCAAGTAAAGAAAAAAAATATCTGGGTGCATGCTAAAATTCTCCAGAGCCTAATGCTTCTGTCCTCTGAAGGAAATTAACCCATTAAAGAAATAAAAATGAAAGCATGTCAGTTAACTGATTAGAAAAAGCAGAATTTTTTCTCTGTATTTTAAAGTTAATTTTTTTTTTCCTTAAACTGACACATTGGTCTGTGAACAGGGCACTGAGATTATTTCAGTAACCCAGTAATATTGTTTGGCTGTGACTCCACCCAAAATTATCTTGAATTATAGCTCCCATAATTCCCACATGTAGTGGGAATTCGATTACCTACCTGGTGGGAGGTAATTGAAACATGGGGGCAGATCTTTCCTGTGCTGTTCTCGTGATAGTGAATAAGTCTCATGAGATTTTATAGTTTTATAAAAGGGAGTTTCCCTGCACAAGCTCTCTCTTGCCTCCCACCATCTTAGACGTGATTTTGCTCCTCCTTTGCCTTCCGCCATGATTGTAAGGCCTCCCTAGCCATGTGGAATTGTAAGTCAATTAAACCTCCTTCCCTTATAAATTACCCGGTTTTGAGTACATCTTTATTAGCACCATGAGAACAGAGTAATATACACACTCATATTCTCTAGCAGTTTTTTCCAAAACTGGATTTCTTCTTTTAATAAACATGAAAATTTCATGCTGGAGGTTAAGGAAACAATAACTGCTGCTATAAAAGTTCAAACCTCAAATTTCAGAGGCTTAATACAGTATAAGTTTACCTCTTGCATTATTACAACAATGCTAATGCTAAAATTCAATTGTGTGTGTCGAGGCAGGAGGCAGCACTCCCAGTTGGATGGTTCTTCCCAGGGTCTCAGAACCTTCCTTCTTGTGCACTTGGCCACTTTCAGCACAGAGGTGTAAGTATGCCCTGGGTCTCAGCTCCATTCAAGCCTAATAGGAGAGGAAAAGCATGGTGGACCATGAAGTCAGGTTCTCAAGGCCAGGCCAGGATATGGCAACTATCACTTCCATCCACATGTAATTGGACAGAACACTATCACATAGTGTTATCAAATGTAGAGGTAGATGGAAAGATTGTGTGGCTGGATGCCAAGAAGGAAGACGAAATGGGGTTGGTGAGCACTTTGTAGTCTTTGACATACTTCCAAGGAAAATACTGAGAAGTTCTCATACAGGGTGCCATCTACAAGGTTCACGTCTTGGAATCTATATGTTTTATACTCCTATCAGCCAAAAAATTCAGTCACTTACTTACTCATTCTTTCATTCAACACTTACTTATTGTGTACCCATTATGTGTCAGAAGCAGTTTAAGTTATAAGATATACTCGTGGAAAAAACAGAAATCCCTTTCTGCATGGAGATTGCATTTTAATAAAGAGTGATAAGACAATTTTTCTAAAAGAAGTATATTTTATATTATATTACGTTATAAGTGATTAAGATTGGGAGAAAACAGAGAAGAGAGGCAGGGAATGCCACTACTTGAGGGAATGGGTTACAATTTTAAGTGGAGTGATCATATCTGAAAAGGAAATGATGATGTGTACCATGGGAAAGTGTAGTCAAGCATTCATTACAAGTGGTTTGATTTACATTTTCCCAGTATAAATTTATATGATCCTGAATATGGCTCCTCAAAACATAACCACTTCTCTGGAGTTCTGACACTCACCCTCACACCTGCACCAACCTGATGATTATCCTGTGGCCTATAAAATGAGTACAAAGTGCTTATATTTCTATTTCTAATAAGTAAAAACCAAGATAGATATTTTTCATCAGAAAAAAATACCTTGGAACTCATGTACTCCAATTGAATCCTTTGATATGTGAAGGTACTCAAGTCAAGGGTCATTAAAGATCTTGGGCAATAAGGTTATATAAATGGTAGACTGGGAACAAGAACTCACTTAGGTCCAAAGATTTTTGAGAAATAATTTGAAGTATGTAGAGAGTTGCAAGTTCCAAATTACCTGTAGCCTTGAAAGACCTTTACAATGACTCTGTACAGAGTCACCTGGCATAGAACTGGTCCAATAAAAAGTTGTGAAGGCAGCAAGAAAAGAGCTGGAATGAACTTCTCGGGGTTCTCCTAAACTGAATCTCTGCTTTTCTCTCTAGCACCTGATCATGCACTCAGCTACCCAAGCCAGCTTTGCCACTTGGCTTTGAATGTTAAATTTTCAGCCCCAGAGATTTCAGACTAAAATATACTCCCATTGGAATCTCCTGACTCAGCACACCACAGGATTCCATCTTTGCTGGACTTCTCTGTGGTTGGTGTCATGGAACTAAAGCTTAGGGCAGTCATCATAAACGGAGAGAATTAACCTCTTAACCTCTGAAGATATAAGCTACCTTGACAGGATTTATATATGTTTCCTATTGCAGCGTTTTCAAAGAAATGATGTCCTTCTGCGAAATATCCTCAAGAAGAAACACCAAATCTCTAAAAAGGCAAAAACAACACATTGTTACCCCATCCTTCCTCCAGGCACATTAAATAACTCACTAACTGTTCCAATTCTTTTCCTATGGCACACACATTCCTTCCCTGGCAACAGCTGGAACAATCTGATTCCCAGGTCCCAGGCCAGCCAGCTCTATCAACGAAGAATGGAAAGAGCCTAGTTCAACTCACTGGACTCAACAACATGTGAACTTTGCTGCTGTTCACTGTATACTTTTGAGAATAAGTTCCTTTGTCTGGAAATCTTCCTCTTTCCTGGTACCCCAATTCTAGTCGCTGGGAAGTTGCCTACGTGGGTTTCCAGGGTTCAAAATCCACCCATCACAATTTCTCAAAGATGGTGGTCTTGCCTCCTTCTTAACAGCCTTTCCAGGAACAGGAATTCTGTTCTCAAAACCCAACTTAGTGTTGAAAGATGTTTACCTTTTCGTTCATGCCTGTAATTTCAGCATTTTGGGTGGCTGAGGCTGGAGGATTGCATGAGCCCAGGAGTTTGAGGATGCAGTGAGCAAGTTATGACTGTGTCACAGCACTCCAGCCTGTTTAAAAAAAAAAAAAAAAAAAAAAAAAGATTTCTACCTTAGGCCAGGCCTCGTGACCTTTGATTATATATGGTATCTTGTGAGACCTCCCAAACAGCTGAAATTCCCTGTTAGGAGTCCTTGAAGATCTAAGTAGTAAACATTTGCATAAGTGGCCACCTGTTGACATCATCTCCAGGAATCTAAGTCTCCCTACTTGATTATGCAACTTCCTATTTGTTATAAGCGAGTGCTCCTACTCACTTGACATAGGAGGAGTCTGGTTTCTGGATGTCTAAACAACCAGAATGGTCCACTGCACTGTCTTCTGAGAAGCAGCTTTTCAAAGGCAGCAGTCTCTAATCTCACAGAGACACGAGGGGGCTGTGGATCAGCCAGGACTGCACCTTCCAGTGCAATGGCCACTAGCTCTGTGCAGCTATTTCAATTTACATTTCAATTAATTAAAGTTAAGTAAAATTTAAAATGTAATTCCTCAGTCGCGTTAGCCACATTTCAAGTTCTCAAAGCCACATATTTCCAGTGGCTACCATATTGGACAGCACAGAGACTATTTCCATTAGCACTGAATATTCTAATGAATAGCACTGATTTACAGCCTGGAAATGAAATGTCAAAGGGCACAGATTTGGCTAGTAGGAGCCAGCCTTGATTCATTCATAAAACTAAGAGAAGTGTGCCCAATATCCACTATGCTAGTCCTATCCCTAATGGAACTAATATTCCAATATTCTTACAGCATGGGCTACTGGATATAGACAATTAAAATCAGAGATCATTGTCTATTTTGTTCACTGATAAATACAAGAACCTAGGACAGTGATTGGCACTTAAGTGAAGCATAGTAAACACATATTAAATGAATGAACACACATGGTTCAGTTAATTATAAGGTGTTACAGCCTAAATATCTATGCCATCCCAAAATTCATATGTTGAAACCCTTCCCCTAATGTGATGGCATTAGAAGATGGGGACTTTGGGCGGTAATTAAGATTAGACAAGGTCCTAAGGACAGAGCTCTCATGAATTAACGTTCTTATAAAAGAGACCCCAGAGAAAGCTCTCCACCCCTCTGTTCTCCACTTTGTGATGATACAAGAAGGGAGCAGTCTGCAACTCAGAAAAGAGCTCTCACCAGAGTTCAATCACACCAGCACCCTAATCTCAGCCTTCCAGCCTCTGGAACTGTGATGAATACATTTCTGTTGTTCATAAGCCACTCAGTTCATGGTAGTTTGTTACAGCAGCCTGACCAACTGAGACATAAGGAGGTGATCATAGAGGAATAGGAATAATTTTCTAGGTTCCATTACAGGTCAGATTGAATAACTCACTAACTGTTCCAATTCTTTTTCTATGGCTACTTATTTTCTAGTCACTAATTCTACATCTTGGATCCATTAGCACCAAGAAAGTATGAACAGACAGGGCCATGGTGGATGCAAAACTAGATTAGTGGCATTACAGTTGAATAAAGTGGCACTCACATTCAGAAATCAGTCCTCTATGAGTCTGGTTAGCACAAACAGGTTTTCAAGGCTGATGTTCTCTGGGAGAACATAAAAAATAAATTGTTTCTATACGAAACAAACTGGGCCTCAGAGCTCAGATCAGATTGGTCCCGGTTGCAGCTACATTTAAGCAGTCAAACCCCTGATTGCTCTATTTAACATCTTCTAACAATCGTAGTGTTTGTTTGTCCCTAAGCTTGTAGCACAGAAGAGCTTTTTCTGGCCCTACCAATCACTCAGAACTGTCGGTACAAAAATGAGTCAGGCCTTCTCCCTTCTCCATCCCACACTGTGCTTTCTCAGTTGGGATGGTCCAATCTAACAGAGTATATAGATTGGATAGTATCAAGGAGAAAAGAGCATGGATTAGTAAAATGGTTAGAGAGTGGAGCCTCCAAAGAAGGAGGAAGAGGCTGGTTCTTGGGGAGAAAGATGTGAAATAAAAGGACTGGGAATTATATTTAGGTATTCATCACTGAGGCTGAATCTGCATTTGGAACCTAAAATAGGGAATTTGTACTATTATCTGAATAATTTCGTCTACAAGTGTCTCTTTTGAACTGTGCATACCTCTACAGCTGAAAATTCTGGGGTTTATTTAGATTCCTGCTCCTTTCCCACATTTTTCTATACATAGATAAATAAATAGGAGGAAAATGTAGTTAATCATGTATTCACCTCGATCTATAAAAGTCATATTTAAAGAAGATATGTAGACTGGAAGGGAAGAAGGCACTTTCCATCAAACCCAGTAGACCACAGAAATCAATCCTGGAGTGTAGTAACATGACAGATGTTACAGTTGATCTCTATCACACTCTAAATGCATGGACAGGCAGCTTTATGAATAACTGGTATTCTGGGATCTTTGAATAAAAATCTCAGGTCCTTTTAGGAAGGATGAATGTTTGATTAAAGCTACTTGGTATCTTCTTAGAAATGATCAAAGAATACTCAGATATATAGAAGTACTGAACTGGGAGACGAAATACCTAGTTTCTAGTCTTATCCCTAACACTAACTAGATGGATTATTTACTTCCATTGGTCTCTGTTTTCTTGTATCTGATATTGGAGGTTAAAGACAGGTCAGTGTTTGGTTTCATAAAGAGAGACAGCAGAGGGAGAGAGAAGATATCACTGATTGTCAAAGTATTAGATAAATGGTGCATTCTATTGAAGACTTCTTCTGAATCACTGCCTTACTTATATCTGGACAAACAAGTAAGATAAACATGCCATTCCAACATTTTTATTCAGTAGATCAATTTTTTATCCTTAATCACAGTGACACCATCTTTGAAAAATGTTTGCAGTAGGCACTTTGGTTTCCTTTGGTTAGAAAAGGGTTTAAAGTCCTCCAACAAATGAACACAAAAAAATGTCAAAATCACGTAACAAGAGCATGTACAAACCAAGCAGTATCAGATGTACTTTCAGATTTGTGGTCCTAATTCACCCTGATGTGAGCGGAAGGTCTGGCTGATCTGGAGCCCCGAAAGGAATTCTGACAATATGCCTTTTGCTTTGTACTGTTCATGCTGCAATTCCTAGGTGCATCTGGGTTATCACTGAAGCAATACTTTCTATTTCCAAAGCACTTTATAATCATTAATGATTTACACCTTACAACATCCCTCCAAGGGAGGTCAGTAGCAAAACACGAGGAACACAAATGAAGAAATAACAGCTGGAAGATGTTAAGTGATATGGTGGAAATTGCACAGCAAAAAAGATAGTATCAAAGCAAAGTGCCCTCTGCTCTTCACACAGATAGTCAAGGTGGGTGTGTGATGGAGAATATTTCCATAATAAGGTTACATATATTCCCCTACCACCAATAAAGTTCTACCCCTCCAAAAACTCCCCTCTCCACCTTCACTCTTTTCTTGCTTTCTCCTTAAGCCATTTAATGTTTTAAGTCACATTTTTACTATATTACAGTAATTTAATCCTCTGGTATTTGCAATTCAATCAAGTATCCTTGGTTGTAACCTAATAGAAGTTAATGAAAGACCTTCCCTAACCAGAAAAGATTAGAAATATTTAAACCATATTATTGGCTTGTCCCCATCCCATACATTTTTGTCTATGATTTTAAAGTTTTTATAGATCCACTGATGTCTATTCAAGGATTCCTTCAGACTCAAGTTCCTACTACAGGGATGCTGACCCTAGAGATTCCATTTCTACTGCCACCCAAGTCCTCCAACTAATGAACACAAAAAATGTCAAAATAATGTTGTAATAAGAGCACATACAAGCTGAGTCCTAACTCCAGGAATTGATGGATCCTAGTCTGACATTGGCTGGGACTCTTGGAACCCATAGAGCCCTAAATTAACAATGCCTGCTCTAACTTCCAGAGGTCATTTGTCAGTAGTTATATCTGTGCAACTTGCATTGATCTGCAGAAAACATATGTCTCAGAAGGCTGTATGTTCACCAACATTTTGTAAATTATATGTCATGTTTCTACAGATTTACATTAGAATATAATACATTTTTTACTTTTAGGTTAAAGGCATATCAAAGTATCAATCACTTTTGATGCCTTAATTATATATTTTTTCTCATTATTAGGTTTCTTTCAGAGGTGGGGTCTCGCTTTGTTGCCGAGGCTGAAGTGCAGTGGTGTGATCAAAGCTCACTGCAGCCTCAAACTCCTAGGCTTAAATTATCCTCATGCCTCAGCTTTCCAAATAGGTAAGATTACAAGTGCACACCACCACACCTAGCTAATTTTTTAAAAAAAAATTTTGTAGAGACAGGTTGTTGCCATGTTGTCCAGGCTGGTCTTGAACTCCTGGCCTCAAGCCATTCTCTCTCCTAGGCTTCCCGAATGGCTGGGATTACAGGCATGAGCCACCATGCATAGCCTTAATGCCTTAATTTAAAATGCATCTACTTTTACTTCTTTCATTTTTTTTCTCAGCAAGAATCTACTAAACACTAGGGAAACCTGAAATAATAGACTTTTAGAGCTGTATGCTTTTACATGTTGAAGAAATATTTTTGTAAAGTGAGTAAGTCCTCAATTCATCTCTAGATTTGTTGCCAATATTTTCCTTAAGATATGTCAAAACCATTATTTAAATCAGAAATATTCTTTAAAAGTGACCTCAGGGCAATACTTTGACCATAGGTAAGCCCAAGTATATAGAATTCTCTGGAGATTTCTTATATATTCTTCTCTTGGTTGCTCCTAAATGCATGCTATCATGGGGTAGTCTTTGGCTTATCAAAACAATGCCATATGTAGGCGATTTATAAGATACTATACTATTATTTTGTTAATAAGTTAATTAATTTTAAAATTATTTAATCTGACATGAATTGATAACGGTGTCTGCATGAATAGGAATGTGTTTAATTATTTTGTGAGCAACAATAAAAAAAAAGTTACCAAAGAGCAAATCACATAATCAAAATGTGAAAACTACGTGTCAATACTTTCTAACCATTTTATGTACTGAAGAAAATATGAATGAGTGTGGATGTGAGGGTTCTGTGCTTTGTGAAATGGGTCCGGTGCAGTGTTTGTCTATGCATCATTACAGAATAAAACAAGTAACACCTCTTCCCGTAATATATGAGATCAGCTATTTATAGAAGAAGGCCAAATACTATAAACTTAAAACCCAAGAATTCATTTCATTCCCAACTCTGTATTCAAAATAATTTTATATTTTTTAGGAGGCCAAGGCAGGAGGATTGCTTGAGCCCAGGAGTTTGAGACCAGCCTGGATAACATAATGAGACCCTATCTTTACAAAAAATTTACCATACATAAATAAATAACTGTATTTTGAAGAAAGACCATGTGAACAGAAGGAGAATACTAAGCATGGAGGGCGGAAAAAAAAATGTGTGTGTGCGCGGGGGTGGAGGGTAGACAGAGAGGCATGATTTGTAGTTTTTATGCAGTGCAATCAGGGAAGAAAGACACTGCATTGAAAGGGTGCTAAAAACCAAAGTCTATGTGTGTTCCATAGTAAGTTGGGGATAGTTTAGTCTGGATGAAAGAGCTCTAGGACATTTGATTGAATTTCAGTATCTCCTGTTCACCAAGTAATTACCTGTTGCTACTTTATCTCTTGCGGGGCTCTGAATCCAGGAAGCCCCAGCAGAGTACTGTCGATCATCAGAATTCAATACAACTATGTGGGTTAAGTCTATTCAAAGGAGAGAGAGTTAAAAAGAAAAATTGACGGCTGGGCGCGGTGGTTCATGCCTGTAATCTCAGCACTTTGCGAGGCCGAACTGGGTGGATCATGAGGTCAGGAATTCAAGACCAGCCTGGCCAAGAAGGTGAAACACATCTCTACTAAAAATACAAAAATTAGCTGGGCGTGGTGGTGGGCAACTGTAATGCCAGCTACTCGGGAGGCTGAGGCAGAGAATTGCTTGAACCGGGAGGCAGAGGTTGCAGTAAGCCAAATCCTGCCATTGTATTCCAGCCTGGTCACAGAGCGAGACTCCATCCCAAAAAAAAAAAAAGAAAAGAAAAAGAAAAGTTGACAAAGGACATAAAAGCACATATTGGGGCCTGGTGAAAAATAAAAGAAATAAAACCTAACCTTCAATCCTACCTTTTTTATCAAGATAATGTGAGCCAGAGAGGCCATGCTAGGCTTTCCTACATGACTAATTTCTCTCTGTGGTTCCAGGACTAGGAAATGTTGGTCAATAATCCACTCACCACAACATTATTAAAACTACATTGCAATGGAAAAGGCATTACAGTACATATTCTTTTTTTGGTTTTGAATAATAAAATTAGGCCAAATGATATGTAGCCATACTTTTACCTTCAGCCTTGCCAGCAAAAGTACAATAAATAATCTTTGAATCCAAAAATGAATATTTCCAATTAAATTTTCTAAGTGTTCCATAAACAGAAACTGGTTTAAATAATATCCAATAACAAGCGTAGTATTATAAATTGACTTGGAAACATGAGTTTGACTTGTTCAGAAGCCATCTCAACAAAACAGATCTCTCTTGGGCTATGCAAATTCACTGAGGAGCACAAGATAAGTTACTAGAGAAATATTTTTCCAGCAGTGCTCAGGATCCCCAATCATGCTGGGCTTCAAGTGCTAGAAACGATTTAGCAGCCAGTTCTTCCATCTGTCCTACAGTAGGCAAGCAGCCAGTATCCAGAATGATCAACAGCCTCTGGGGCTTATGACTTACCAGTCAATGAGTAATATGTTTTGCTGTTTGGTGCTTTGTCGATTGATGTCTTAGAGTGAAGATTGCCAAAGCTGCAATCCACCTGCCAATACTTTTATTTCTGCCAAATTATTTTAAAAACATAAACTCAACATCAGAATACACCTAACCTATGATAGATAAAATTCTATTAACACTATATACTAAATGCTTTCATAACTGAAAAAGGTTTTCAAAGGTATCTATCATGTTCCCATCTATCTACCTATTTACACATACACAAATATAGACACACACATTTAAAATACTTATTTTGAGCTTCTAATCACAGTGAATATTCTTTAACTTAAAATGTATTTCTACTTACGGCATATTTGCTAAAGGCCAGCTATAATAGATTAAATGGGTTTATTTGAAGGAGCCAATGAAGCCAGTTGTTGATATTAACAAGTTTCGGTGGCTGCCAAATGAAATGTCCCCAATATACAGAGTGTACCATTCCAAAGTGTATCATCTAAATTGTGAACATTGTGCTTATAAACTGAAAAATTAACATTGTATTTTAAAATGAACCATAATACTTGTGTTTCCAGTCAAGGTTTGAAAACAGGGGTGTGTGCCTACTTACATAATGCACCATTTGGCAGAGTGCTCAAGAACTAAAATTCTAGAGGCTGATCCTCTGTGTTCATAATCCAAGCCCCATCTCGTACTAAAAGATGTTAGGCAAGTAACTTACCCCCCTAGGTCTGTTTCTTCATCTGAATAATGAAGATAATAATAATAATAATACCTCATGGAGTTATTCAGATGATTAAATGAAATCACATAAGGAAAGTTCTTAGAAAAGTTCCTGCCACACATTAAGGCCCAGATAAATGTCAGTGATGCTTCTTAGCACCCTGGTTTAGGTTACCAGTTCTCATCAGCTGCTCTGGGTCTGATTGATACCCAGACCTAAGGAGAAAAAAAAATTCCAGGTTGTTTAGAAAAAGATTATTCGTGGTTCCGCTATGGCAGCAGAGCACTTTGAGGCCTTGGGGAGGGAGCTAGCAGCCAGCCTCAAAAGAATTGACTAGATTCTCTGGGAAGGGAACTTGTCAGCATATGAAGAAAAACATGAGTGAAAAGCTGGATGAGGAGATTTGGATGAATAAAAAATAAGACAGTGTATTTAAGCAATGTCTCATAAATCACTATGGGTAGAATCAAAACCATACTGTAATATTACAGTCTAACTGGGGTTTGTGTTTGTTTAGAGAGAAGAGAAGACAGAGGCAGATACAGAGAAATTAGCATTGCTTGGATAAAGAGTTTAGCTCACCTGAAAAAGAGAGGGTACTGTTAATAAATAGATAAATAAAAATGAAGGCCATCATTTACCTACCCCAAGGCCAACTGCCTATAGTCAAGTAACCAAAACTTAAATCATCCTGATTTCCCTGAAAGGCTAACAAAACATAAACAAAACAAAACATAAGCTTTTTGTCCTTATCAACATGATTCAGTGTAACTAAACCAATACAGCTATTGAGAAATGAGCTTAAACAGCCCTATTGGCCTTAAAAAGTGATAATCAATCATGAAAAAAGATCAAAATCCTTCCTTCTATGTGTTCTACAAGTTGTACTGTAATTGTTGTAATATTGAGACTCATATCATGTTTCCACGTCAAAGTCTCCCAGTTAGTGAACTGTTCTCTCTTTTTTTTTTGACCTATTGTACATTACAACATAGTGACTACAGTTACTAACAATATGTTGTATTCTTGAAAACTGAGAGTAAACTGTAAGTGTTCTCACCATAATAAACATGTGTGGTAATGTATATGTTCCTTAGCTTGATTAACCCATTCTACAATGTAAAGATATTCCAAAACATCATGTTGTAAACAATAAATATATGTAATTTTTATTAGTCAATTAAAACATAAATAAAACCGTTATGCAGACGTTTAAAGAACTAGTTCAACCATTATGGAAAACAGTATGGCGATTCCTCAAGGATCTAGAACTAGATGTACCATATGACCCAGCCATCCCATTACTGGGTATATACCCAAAGGATTATAAATCATGCTGCTATAAAGACACATGCACACGCATGTTTATTGCGGCACTATTCACAATAGCAAAGACTTGGAATCAACCCAAATGTCCATCAGTGACAGACTGGATTAAGAAAATGTGGCACATATACACCATGGAATACTATGCAGCCATAAAAAAGGATGAGTTTGTGTCCTTTGTAGGGACATGGATGCAGCTGGAAACCATCATTCTTAGCAAACTATCACAAGAACAGAAAACCAAACACCACATGTTCTCACTCATAGGTGGGAACTGAACAATGAGATCACTTGGACTCAGGAAGGGGAACATCACACACCGGGGCCTATCATGGGGAGGGGGGAGGGGGGAGGGGGAAGGGGGAGGGGGGAGGGGGGAGGGGGGAGGGATTGCATTGGGAGTTATACCTGATGTAAATGACGAGTTGATGGGTGCTGACGAGTTGATGGGTGCAGCACAGCAACATGGCACAAGTATACATATGTAACAAACCTGCAGGTTATGCACATGTACCCTAGAACTTAAAGTATAATTGTTTGGGTGAAGGAAAAGGGACAAGATGGAGGAAGGTGAACAAGATGGAGCAGTCCCTGTTGTTTCCAGGTTCTTCTTCACAGATTTTCCCGCGCCGGGGGGAAGAACCAAATCAACTGAGCATGCGCAGAATGACGTCAAGCCGAGGACACCGAAATTCAAGAAGCCACTCCTACACACAGGCCCCGAACTCCTCCCCTTCCAGCTCCCAGGCATAAAAGTCCGCCGCCTGCCGGAGCCGGGGTGACTTCTTCGGCCCCGCATTTGTGGACTGGAGAACATCACCCCAGAGCGCCAGCGCGACTTCCCTGGCCCCCCACACCTGAGGACCAGAGAACTTCGCCAGAGAGTGTGTGCATATTTGCAATAAAAAAACTGACACTTTCTTACGTACTTTGGCCTCATGTTTAATTACTTAGCTCTCCTAAATTAAGTTACATTAAATTAAATTAAAACAATAATAATAAAAAAAAGAAAGAAAAAAAGAAAAAAAAATCTTAAAAGAAAAAGTAAGTAGCTCTAAAACTGTGTAAAAAATGGTTTGATTTACCTTTGCATGCCCCTCTCAAGTAAATGTCAAGAAGTCTTTCCTAGATCAGGTCCCAGCCTTTTGCCCTAGATTCTCTGGGAGCAACTAACCTTTCTCCAGGAAAAAAAAAAAAAAAAAAAAAAAATCAAAACCAACCAACCAAACAAAACTAAACAAAAACTGTTCTTTTATATGCCAAATAAATTCTTAAAATTCTAACCCGATCTGATGTGATTTTTGAGAATACTCAGCATATTTTGTAAAGCTCTTCAAAGCCATCGATGAATCTTCCACATTATTTAATGGCTTTATGACCTCCTAACTTCAAAACGGTACAACATTGATAAGACTGGTTGAGAGAATAAAGTTCAGGGTCAAAACTGTTATAGATGTTTCAGAAAGATGGAGACAGTGAGAAGACTATGTTGAAGACAAGAGTGGAGAAAAATAGAGCTATATTCAATCATAATTCTCATACTCAAGGAAACAGTTGTGTTTAGCTCCTTAAACTCTCGGGCTAGTCACTAACCCAGGAAAGAACAAGTTCACATACACCCTCCCCACCTCACACACGCAATATCTTGGGAAATCATCAAAGTCAAAAGACCTGTTGAAAATCAACTTGTTTTTTAAAGCAACAGTGCTAGGTTAAAAGGAAAAATGGAATGTTGAAGAACAGGAGAGGGGCACACTGGAAGTGAGGTGCCACTCTGACAACTGTCCCCGCAGGCCACACATGCACTTTTAGAGTCAATCAAAAGGCACAGGGCTAAAGGTTTAATTCTGAAGAAGCAAGACTTTTGAAATGTAACTGAATTCTTCCCAAAACTTCTAAGAAGAAAAATATATAAACACATTGAAGAGGAAGACAGCAACCTAAAAAGAAAGCTTGGCCCCTCAGGAGGGTGATGCAGAAAGAGAAGAGAGGGTACAGGGAAAAGATGGGTCAAAGAGATAGCACAGAATTACTCAGTTTCTGTGAAAGGTTTTCAAAGGAAAGCATGTTTACAGTAAACAAAAGATCAATTCCACACCTTTTTTTTTTTTTTTTTTTTGGTTAAAACACACAATTAATTCTAGTTTGTAATTTTCTCTTACTTAAGCCAAAATTGTCTTCTTACTTCTAATCATACCATCAATCCAAAAAATAGTTTATGAAGACTTCACCTACTGAGCTTCATCTAAAGGCACAGTGCTACCTGGGGGGAAAATTACAATGACTTGCAAAACAGGAATCCCTTCCTCTCAAACTCTGTGCTTGAGATTAACATTTTACAAACAGGGCTGCTCAGCCAGAGCTCAAGAAATGCAAAAGATAACTGGCCCTTGGGGTTTTTGGCTGGCCTGGGCTTGTCTGAGATGTTAAGAAAATGTATATTTCAACCCTAGGGGTGAAAGGGTGGGGTTCTGTTAGTTGGAGATACTAAAAGTAGACACCCTAAGTGAAGGACAAACTGGGAGAAATGGTCTGGAGGCTAGAAAGTACAAGGCCTGTTCTAGGAAATGCAAATAGACCCACTGGGCATGAAGAATGCTGAGGAGAACGGAATGGTATTGAAGACCTGACCAGCTGCACTCACAATTGTACTGTTTGGGTTTGGCATCAACAACCTTTGTGCTGATGACTGATTCGAGAACCTCATTTCAACCTGCTAAATGTGTGTGTGTGTGTGTGTGTGTGTGTGTGTGTTTCTACATAAGAAATTTAGAGAGGGAAGTCATTTACATATTTCAAGAAAATTATGATGCAGGGTATCTGAAATTAGTCATTATCACAGTCACAAATATCTTTAGAGCAAACTATTTTGTAGGCTGTCTTTGCATTACTAATGTATTTATTATAATATTTACATGCCTAGTAGGACTACAATTTTGATATACAGATTTAAAATCACAGAATTAAAACAAAACAATAGAATGTGTCCCAGCTCAAAGGAACAGCAATAAAAAGAAAAACTACATTAGCAGAATAGAGAACCTACTGGTATTTTAACAGACAGAAAGACAAATAAGACTTTCTACAATGGAGATACAAATCTGATTATATATAATAGATGGGAAAAAAAAACCCAACTTGGAATGACCTAGTAAGAGCATGTCTTTCTCATGTTGCTCTTTGAATTGAGAAATAACAAGAAAAGTGTTTGAAAAACTCAACCTCTCTGGTGAGAGAAGAATGAAGCAAAATACAGATTTATCTAAAAATTATAAAGAGCAAGTCACTAAGCAAACTAAATCCCTGTCACTGTCATGGCCTAGGGTTGTTTTCCAATCAGGGATTGGATGAAGAGACCATCCCCTGGTGCTATTATGAGTTAATTCCTTGAAACTCCAATCTTGATTTTCCCTGCTATAAGAAAACAGTCTAGACTCTGACTGCTGAAGCCTTTCCCAGCTTTAGAAATTTCTAACACAGCCTTCTGTGATGCTTGCCATAAAAGATGGCAACTATAAGAATATGGTTAAAGACACTCTGGCATCCGCTGTGTCTCTGAACTTCATATTATAAGCGATAGCAAGTATCCTTATTGTTTTCATCAGATTGTGTCAGAGTTTTCTCTTATTTTCAGACTAAAGCTGATCATGTTTCTAATCGGGGTTTAAATGTTTAAACGTGAGTTAAGAAAATTACATTTTCTAAGTTTTATTTACTAGCTGTGTAAGTTTAACAAATTTAACGTAATATACATTGCAATAATCTTATATCTATTTATAAATAAATATAGATATGTATATATGAGACGTTCCATAGTGCCTAGCTCCTCATCCACACTCAGTGAATGTTGATTATCATTAACTCTCAATAACTAACATTTGAATGGCACTTTGTAGTTTTTTAAAAAATCACTTTTCCCCCATTTGATTGTCTCTTCATCCCTGTAAGATTCTGTTGTCCTAGCTGAAAGCTAAACTAAGTGAGAAAATTGATCCAAGAGGATAAATGACTTCCCTGAGCCAAAAAGCTAATTAGAGGTTGAGTCAGAACTACCTTCTCTGGCTCCAAATACCTTGCTGTTTCCACCACACTATGTAGTGTTTTACTATTTTGCCCATTAATAGAGTAAAGAGGTCAAAAATAAAAATCTATGTTGGTGATTCAAAATGCTCTTCTTATTGGCCAATGGAACTGTATGATAGAGGAAAAAAAGAACTTAGAAAGTTATTACAGAAATCTTCACTGGATATTCAATCAAGTGCTGAAGAAATCATGTTTTAAGACCCGTACACAAGAAAGCTAGTTGACATCTTTAAGAAGTCAGCTTTAAAAATAAGAGACCCATATACTAGGAGGCAAATAAGCCTTCAGTTTGTTCATGAGGGAACATGGACAAAGAACTTGTGTCCCTCTGCTTTGGAAAGAGCTTTTCAAAGAGCTGGAGCAGAGAGAATGATAGTTGAGGACCTACAATAGCTTTGTAACAACAGAGAATTTTATTTGCATTTTTTTAAGGAAAATAACCAGTCCAGCGATCAACAAGTGAAGTTCAAATCACTGAGATTCGTTACTCCCTTTTTTTGAACACAATTAATAGAATATACTTCATCCAGCAATGATACCTAATGGATACTGAACATTGTGCCACACTCTATATAATACATTAACAAACTGAACCTTCTAATACGCCTTTGAGGAAATTACTGTTGTTTTATCTCCACTGTACAGATGAGGAAACTGAGTCCTAGAGAAGCCCCATAAGTAGACCAAAGCCCTGCATCATCTAAGTGGCAGAGCCAAGATTCAAACCCCAGATGACTTCAGACTCGATGGCTACATGTCTATTTTCCCCCTACCTGAAACTTTTCTTCCAGCGCTGATCTCCTCCAAGCTCTTGAGAAATTTTCTCTCAGTTCTGACCCAGTTCTCCTCCCCTTTCTCTCAATTCTGCATTTCAAAAATCTAAACTAACTACCTGTCAAGGAAACAATTCCCTTTGGAGGAGATGAAACTGAGCTTAAAAGACTGAATGCTCTTTAGCTGAAAGAGGCAGCAGAAAAGAGGCTAGTGACCCTTTAAAGAATATGATTTTCAAATAAAAGAATGCATCAGAATCACCTGGAGAGTTTACCAAAACAAACTGCTGGGTCCCATACCTGGAGTTTCTCATGCTCTGGCCTTGGAGTGAGGCTGGAAATTTTGTACTTCTAAGAAGGTCAGGTTGACGTAGAAGATGCCAATCTGAGGGCTGCACTCTGGGAACCATTGCTCTAGGTAAACAGCTTTGTGTTCCTACTTGAAGGAACTCTACTTTCATTTCTACCAATTATTCAAGAGTTCTATATTACTCAAGCCTAAAGAGCATCTACCCATTGGGTTTCACTACCTCTCACCACACGTTACAGGTCCCAGACTAAGAGAAGTGGCGCCAAGAGGGAGAAGCTGAGCTTCCTCTTCCTCCTTGCTAAAGGCAGACTTCTGAGTTTCCTGCCAGTAATTTCTCCTCCATTCTAACTTCATGGACAAGTGATCTGAGTTGCTGTGCGAAGAGATCTGTGGTCTCAGCTTCTATCCCCAAGAGAAAAGGACCATGATTCATACAAAGGTCATGGAGGGATGGCTTCTTTACACAAACTGATAGAAGAAACATATATCAAAGCAACTATAAAGGATAGCTGAAAAGCTGACATAAGAAGACCAAAATCAGTAATAACAATATTCACGTCATATATCCTCTCATGAAAGGCTTCTTTCAAAGGGGCTGTAGGAACAACCTCTTTCCTTGGTAAAATGTGACTACTGCACATTTGTATTAGGAATCCCATATTTAAAGCTCGTTTTTATCTAAATCAATTATAAATTAATCACATTAATTCATCACATATATTGTAATTGTAATGCTGGCCTGTGAGGCCCAAATTTAGATCCCTATTTCATACTCTAGGAAAAATTTTACTTGTGCCTAATTTTTAGATTATGAAAATCTTCCTTCTAAGCATATGGAATTATAGATCTAGAGTAAATAAAAGCCTTAGATTGATTAGGCTGAAGCATTATTTTATTATGTGCACTCTCTCAAATGATTGAACTGGATTTATTCAGCTATGTTAAATAATGCATTACTTTAGCAGCAAATGCATCCTTGCATTTTGCATTAAAATAATATTTAAATATTCTTTTAACCTGGACAAAAATGATATGCCTGCGTAAACAGCACTGGAGAGTTCACTCAATCAGTTCAAACTTTTCCAATTTCCTACACAATACCCATTTCTTTAGTATTTTGAACTTATCCTGATTAAGATCTTTGCTTTTACCTATTAACTATAACCTTAATTTTGTTTTTATCATAGTGAAATAAGACTCCTCTGTGAGCTGCGGAGATATACTTTCAGGTCGATATATACTATTTTCTTTTTAACTACTATTGCAAGAATAACACACTTAAAAAAATTATGTATAGAGTCAAAAGCAGAGGAAGAGTTGCTTTGTTTTGTCATCTGAAAATTACCCTGGAGAAGTTTTATGTGTGTAGGTATGTGTGTGCATGTTTGCACATATGCATACATGTATGGATATGTATTTGCAATCTGATACTCTCAGAAAGTACAGGAAAAGGTATTCATAAAGCAAGTTCTAGAAAATGACTCGAGAAGAGAAATTTTGCAAGAGAAGAGAAGAAAGTCTGGTTGGAAAGATGGTCCCATTTGATACTATTTTGAGTAAATGACCAAATAAAGTTTTATATGGTTTAGAGCTTATGTTTTGAGGACTGGGCATACAGTGTCTAAAGCTCAGTTACTTACTTTCTTTTCTTTTTTAATTTTTAAGATAAAATTTTGTAAAGCATCTCTTTGAAGTTAACTAATTCCTTTAAATTAATACATTTTCACACATAGTATCTTCTAGAAAAAAGTTGATATGCATTATAAATGCATACTCTGATTTATGAAAGAATCACATCAACTTTAGTTGGCATGTGGTTCATTAATAATTCAACCAAGTAGACCTCACCAGGTTCAAAATAACAGAAGTTTAAAAATTAAATATAAAATCTATAACGAACAAATATTACTATGCGTAAAAAGGATTCTTTATATTACAAATCCAATTAATTTTTAACAAGTCGATTTTATCAGTTATTTATATGAGCTTCTGTAAAGTAATGAAAATACACTTGGAAAGTTGTAGAGGAGTAAATCAAATGCATCCCAAACTTATGAACACATTCACATGTGTTACTGCATCTGGCTTAGATAATTAAATATTAACAACCTTGTCTGGTTTTTCGTATTAAGAAGATGTCACGATTTTCTCTTTTCATAAGGAATCAAAGTTGAAGTAATTTTTGCCTCCGTTTTCAAGGAAAAAAAGAATGACAGCAGTGCATGTAGAGGGTTTTATTAAAGCTACAGGTAAGAGATAGCCAGGGGCAGAAGACACATAAGCCCATCTGAGAAATTACTTCAGGGCAGTAAGAAGCTTGCTGAGAAGAGCAAGTTTACTTTTGGACTCTAAACTTGAGATGCCTTTTGAGCTTCTAAAACCTAGCGATTCCACAATGTCATAGAGGAGGATTTAACAGCCCAGTTTGAATGTTGTCACTTGAATCCATTAGTCAGAAGTGCAAAGGAAGTCTTCCATTCTACCTGTGATATTGACTACCCCACTCCAAACAGGTGGCAGGTTCCCGAATTAGCTTTGGCACTTTTTTTTTTTTTCTTGCTATGATCATCTAACATCAGTTTGGGTTACTAGAAATGTAACTTGAAGTAGGAAGCAGTCCTACATTTTTTGTTGCTCTGGAAATGGTCTGCTTATAATCTTCCATCAGCCCTCCTCTACATTTCCAACCACTATTCTACACCTGGACTGGGACTCAGTTCTCCCTCTGATAGGGAGAGGCCCTTCTGCATTTTCCATCTGTTCTCACGGAAGGACCTTCTGAAGTGAGGGCTGCCTGCTGAGCCTAGAGTCTAACAAAGTCTGTCACTTCTGAATACTCAACACCAAGCAGTGCTTGTCAAATTTAGAGCCGTGCCTGACAATCACCTGGAGGGCTTGTTAAAACACGTTGTAGGGGAGGAAAAGATGTGTTTGCCTGGCCCATTGCTCGGTTCATGGTGGAGGCTCCATATAAAGAAGTTATTAAATAAATGCAGATTTATTTAATATAAGTTTTACATGACATAGAAGATTGCATGAGAAAATGAAGACCCAAAGAAACAGATAAGCTTGTGTACTTTTATGCTTAGGTTTGAAGAGTGGACAGTCCTGGAGAAGTATGACTGGACAAAGGAGGTGATAAACTCAGGGAAACTTAGCAAGGCCTGTTTGCTCAGATTCTTCTATGTCCCTGTGTCTTCAGAGATAAGGATGTTTCTTCTGGGTATAGGGAAGGCACCTCTCAAATAAGGGTCTTATGATTTTACAAGGGAGAGGAAAAACCAAGAGTGACCCTCCTACATCTGCTGTTTTCTCCAATGCCAAAGGTGCAGCATCTTGGGGTAGCATGTCCTGAGTCCCATCAATAGATTGCCTTCACAGTTTCTGTTTCAGTAGGTAATAGAGGATAGAGTCCTAAAATTATTTGCATTGCTAACAAGTTTTAGGCCCCCTTTGAGAACCACGAACACAGAAGCTAGACTGACTCTCAAGGAGAAAGATGTGTATTTCTCAGAAATATTGTATTTTCATTTCTTTGATATTACTTTTATTTTTATGTATTTTATTTTTTCTGTGTGAAGAACGGGGTCTTGCTGTGTCGCCCAGGTTGGTCCTGAACTCCTGGGTTCAAACAGTTGTCTCACCTCTGCCTTCCCAAGTGCTGGGATTACAGACATGAGCTACTGCACCTGACTGATACTGTTTTTAAAGGATATGATCATTTCTTTGAAGATGAACTACCTCAGAAAGCATAACCTACCCAAGTGCCAGATGAGCAATGTATTCATGTAGACTGAGATCTCCAGATTCCAAACATCACCCTAAATCACCTACAGATACACCACCCCTACCCTGCACAAGCCCAAAGGGACTTTATCATACACTCTGAACTTGACCTTGGGATCGTCTCTAAGCTTTTTCATTATGGTATCTTCTGGAAAAAACTTAATAAAATAATTTGAAAATGGGGGCTAGAAGAAGGGTAAATACAGAAAAACATAAAGAAAAATATTTCACACAATCGAATAGACTCTGCTAACATCTGTTGCATTTCCTTTTAGATTTTTTCTGTATTTTTTGTTTCCTACTTTTATTTGCATTATTTCAGAAGAATTTTCCAATAATTAACATTGTTTTCAACGGTGTATAGTGTTTTACCTTATAAATACACTATAGTAGTTTAACCATTTCTTTATCTATATGTTTAGATCATTTATAATTTATCACTATCATATATACATGTATACACACATACTATCATATACTATTATACTTTGGTAAATATTTTTTGGTATTTTTTTCTGAATTTTAGATAATTTTCTTTAAGGAAATTTCTAAGAGTGTAATTGTTATGTCAAAGAATAAGAACACTTTTAAGGGTTTTGATGCATTCAGTAAAACTGTCATAAAATAATAAGTGGCATCTGAGGAATTCAGTTGCATATAATGTGGTGTGTTAATGTAAGATGAAGAAAATGATCAGGGCAAGTCCACTGATATGGCCAGCAGGGAGACCCCCAGGTTTAGCTGTGTGATGCAATTAATTTCTGTCCAGATTGTGGTTTGACACCACCAGGTCATGTTTGGTCACTCTGATTTAAATATTTATGGCGACAATTCTAGGTCTTGTGTCGTAATGAGAACTCCAGACAAGTAGCAATGATGTCAAAAATCTATCTATGTCTATTCTCATTCAACTGCCAGAAGGATCTTTTTGAAAACATAAATCAGAGTGTTTATCTCCTCTGCTGAAAATGCTAAAACTGCTTTGTTTCACTCAGCGTAAAAGTCAAGGTCATTGCATGGACTTACCTGATCAGATCTGGTATTGTGCCTCTGGACTCATCCCCTTCTCTCTCCCTCTGGCCCACAGTGTCCAGCCACACTGGACTCCTGGCTGAGTCTTTGTTGTCACTGTTCTGACTTTCTGGAATGCTCTTGCCACAGGTATCTGCTTGTCAAATTCCCTAATTTCTTTCAAGAATTTATCTGAACTACTACCTTCCTAATGAGGCCTATCTTAACAGACTGCCCCATTAAATACTGTGCACTGGCATCCCCACCTTGGACTTTGGCCCTAATTATTTGACCCTTCTGATCCTTCTCATCTTCATTTTTTAAAAAATATATTCTACTTACCAATTTTAACATACTATATAATTTAGTTATTCGTTATGTTTACTATTTATTTTCTGTAAACTCCACAAGGATAGTGATAACTCTGTTTCATTAGCTGATTTGTGTCAAGTACCTAGACCAGTCCCTGACACATAGTAGAAGCAAAAAACTATTTTAATGAACTTTAGCTATCTCAGGTTGATAGTAAGGGCTGGAGAGAAAATATAACCCAATCATCCATCACATGATAGTGATGGAGTTCAGGACACACTACCCCAAAATATGGCGTGCAGGCATATGAGAGAACAGCAGAAGTAGGGGGCGGTGATATAGTTTGGCTATGTCCCTACCCAAATCTCATCTTGAATTGTAGTTCCTGTAACCCCTGTGTGTTGTGGGAGGGGCCTGGTGGGAGGCAATTTAATCATGGGGACAATTACCCTCATGCTATTCTCATGATAGTGAGTTTTCATGAGATTTGAAGGTTTTGTAAGGGGCTTTTTCCTCTTTTGCTTGGCACTTCTCCTTGCTGCCACCATGTGAAGAAGGACGTGTTTGCTTCCCCTTCCACCATGATTGTAAGTTTCCTGAGGCTTCCAGTCATGCCAAACTGTGAGTCAGTTAAATCTCTTTCCTTTATAAATTGTCCAGTGGCAGGTATGTCTTTATTAGTAGCATAAGAATGGACAAATAAGGGGATTAGTCTCACCTTCTCACCTTTGTGAAGTCATCAGACCCTCATGTAAGAGGTGCAATCCCTGTACCCAGAAAAAGGGAATATTCTTATCTCAGAAGACACAAGGACACAGAAAATAACGTGAACAAACAGGCCTTTCTAAGTTTCTCACAGTTTATTATTATTAGGTTAAAACCTTTCTTCCTCCAGTCATACATCACCATGAGTGTCTACTCTTCGTCAAACCCAGCAGAAAAATACAAAAGTTTACCATTTGTTCAGCTCTTCATTTCTCTATGAAGGCTTCTGTGTTATGTAAAATGTATATTAAATAAATTCATGCACATTTCTCTTATTAATCTGTATTTTGTTGTAGGGACCTCAGCCATGAACCTAAGATGAGTGAGGCAAAGATATTTTCAACCCCTACAATAGCCAAAGTCATGTTGTTGTTGTCCCAATATTTTGGGAATTCATTGTATTTCTGATTTGCTTTCCAACAGTTCAACCCGTTTCCAGCACCCTGCAATGTGGAATAGTTCCTGCCTTGCCATGTGCTCCTGGATGTCTTCTGATCTTTCTTCTCTAGCCACCTGTGGCTATTTCTGCATATGGTTGGTCTTGGAGATGGGGACACAGGGAAGAGGCATCATCCTTGTGATGCACACAACTCTCTCTTGCTTTTTTTCTTAGAGCCCTGTCCTTGTCTTATCCAAATGTGAGTACAATATTCAGTCCTGGAACCCAACACTTTTCTTCCAAGATAGATGGATGATAGCCAAGATAGATGGAAGCATATACTGTTTACTTTAAAAAATGGTTATAGAGAATTTATCTTTAAGAATATATGGGGACTTGTCAGGAGAAGGGAGTGTATAAGTTGTTAATAAATTTTAAATAATATAAGGTCTTTATATTTTTAAAATTTAAAATTGTGTGAAACAGATAAAACATCTTCTATATTAGCTTATCCAATAGGTACAAAATGTAATGCTTTAGCATTGTTTTAGATATATTTTAACATATTTATGAATGCCTGGGGAGGTAGAGGGGACTGTATATAAAGCTGGAAATTTAAATTTATTACAAATTTCAATTTTAAAGGCAACAAGATTGTTATATGAGACTAGCAAAGATAAATTCTATTATCAAGATGAGTGTTTACGAAGACATTTCCAAAGTGACTAAACTTATAACATTTTTTTTTTCCAAAACAGCTTTCTCATTTTGTTCTGAAAACGAATGTAAATGTATTTTCAGCATCTCTGAAAATATGAAAACCCGTCCTGATGGCCTACCTCATTGGTCACTTTTGCAATTAAGAAAAGATATTTTCTTTTTTATATACTTGTTCTCTAGAAGCAGATATACAGGAGTCCAAGATGAAGCAGCAAATCAAACAGTTTGGACCTGAAGGTGATGGATATAAAAATGTCACATCAAGAACCCAACTACACTTACTACGAGGAAATGGGGAAGATATTAACTGCCCGGGAAAAAGTTTACTAATGTCTAAGTCATTAAGCAGCTCTTATATGATTGGTGCAAAGCCTGCAACCATCTTCCAAAACATCCAAAACTTTGGGAAGGCCACCATATGTCATGCTAATGGAACCCCTGTTCCCTTGGTACCTGCACTATCTCTGATTAATGGAAGACATGCCATGAATGATACAAGTGATTACACTGCATAAGTTAGGATGCAGACAGGTCATAGCTTGATTAAATTCTGGAACAAACACCCCCTCTCTCCTGGGGCACTGCTGTCCATAGCACAGTAGTCATCTGTTAAATAGTGGCATATTTCACCGTGGAGGTTACCTAGCACTAGCTTAAAATTTAACAGCTGCCTTCCCAGAGCTGCCTGAAAACCTAGACCATCATCTCAAATGTAAAGGAGAACAAAGGCATATGAGAAGGCACACTTTAAAATAAAAAGGAAGGATTTAACATGATGGGGAGCCTCAAATGTTACAAGCCGTGAACAAACACAGATGTGTTTCAAGCCTTAGCTGGGACAAGGTTTTGCAATTTTCATTTTGTAAATATTCTTAACTAAAAATCCATTTCCTTGTACCTCAAAAGGTCATAGACTTTGGCCAA
The DNA here is from genome assembly GCF_049350105.2 of Macaca mulatta. Classification (NCBI taxonomy): domain Eukaryota; kingdom Metazoa; phylum Chordata; class Mammalia; order Primates; family Cercopithecidae; genus Macaca; species Macaca mulatta. The sequence goes on from NC_133415.1 coordinate 68,702,773, forward strand.
ATGTTCAGATTTGCAAGGTACAAACAATGAACCCTGGCAATAGAAGGAAGCAAATACATTCCTAGCTATCCAGAGTTATTGACAACAAGGACAATGGGGTGAAAGACTGTGTGTTATCATACTCTTACATCTTTAAACTTCTATTATCAGGAGGTGAGGATACAGTTAGTGTTCATGGCTAACTACCCTGTCTCTGCCACTACCTCAGAAGAGCCAACATTTTCATCAGTAAGTCCAAATATGAACAATTTGTCCACCTGTGGAAGGAGGCCTTATGAATGCCCTTTTACATAGGAGCAGAAGGAATTCTTTAAAAACAGCTTGAATACTCTTTGCAAGAAAAGTCAAGCTCTGCAAACTTGTAAATATCTAATCCTGATTTTCAGAGTATAATAAGACTTACCTATATTGCCTTCATATTTGGCCTGCCAGGGATTTAGCTAATAGGTTCTTTAATTGTGCTAAAGACCAAAAGCACCTTTTCTACTTCCCTTGTGGTTAATGACTTTGACAGTGGGATTTATTAAAAAATTCCAAGGAAAAAAGGACCTCCTTCGAAGGCAGCAGTCTCTATTTAGGTGTTTTTAATGCCCTGATTAAGGTCAGCTAATGTGATGACACAGACGGTTAGAGGCTAAGGAGAGTGTTACTTCAATTTCAAGCATTTGTTATCTGGGCCATCAGTTAAACAAGGGAATCTGAGAGCTTAACTGCAAGGTCTAAGGCATCAAAGAGTTGATAGCGTTTTTGGCAAATCACAATACATATAGAGAAAGCTCATACAAAACAGGCATTAGCTGCTGATATATAGAAAAATGAAGGAATATTAGGAGTTCACAGCAAAATTACTGAATTGGGTGTTGTATACGGGTTTCAGAGAGAAGGTAAGATGTAAGCTTCTTCTCAAGGATAGGGATGAGCTGGTATACTATCAAAGACTGAGCTGAAGGGGAAGAATTCAGGTTACATCTACATCTTTGGCTATAGGTTTCATGAGATCTCAGAATATGTGAAAATTGTACTTGCCTGAAGGAGTAAAAAATCGAACCCTTTTTAAACTGAGAGAGAGAAAGAACTATTTCTCAAGACATATTTCTGTTTTATAGCACATTGCTTGATGTTATTTTAGAGCAATTAAACCAAACTAAAATTAAAAAAAAAACAACAACAGGGTAATTATTTCCTGGAGCATTGGTACAATTCACTATAGAGATATTGTTCTTGGTCACATTGAACAGAAGATGCACAAGCATGAGCATCACAGTAAACAAAACGAAGTTCTGAAATCCTATTCAGGTATTATTTAAAATCAAGTCAAAGGGATGAACTGGAAAGGGCCTCCAACTTGGCTACATGAAGTCTACATGGCAGTCCCTGCTCTACCTGTTCAAGTGTAGCCTGGGGTGAGGGTAAAGGAGGGAGTGTGATGGGATTAGACACTGGGGATACAACCTGGGGACATTGGCAATGACCCAGATGAGAGCATAAACTAGAGTCATAAAAGTTTCCAGTGGAGAAGAAAGGAAAAACAATAAAAATACACAGGAAGTAGAATCAACCAGATTTATTGAATCAATTAGATATAACGCAAGATGATGGAGGGGTGTGGGAAAAGAAAAGCCAAGAGGGACAACTCACAGGTTTATGGCTTGGGCCAGAGGCTAAATGGTGGCGTCATTCACCAAGATAAGAAATATTTGCAAAGAAATAGCAATTGGTGGAGACAAAATTAATTCCATTTTAGACCATTGGATTGAGAGTCCTTATGGGTTTTTTCTCTATATGTTTTTAAATCCTTACAAAAATGAAGCCTTCATGGAAAGGAAAATCAAATATGTCTAAAACGTTTCTGACCATTTTTACATTGACAGATAAAGTATATTATATGTACTCTTTTGTAAAAGTTGAATATCATATGTTTTTATTTTTCTTTCAGTATTATAGACTTTACTTTTAAGAGTGGAATGCTATTGCAAGCCAATGGTCCTGTCAAATGCAACTGTCAATGATGGCAGGATGGTCAAGAATAACAATTCTCAGCTGCCAAAGAATTTGGCTGTTTGTCAAGAAGAAATAAAGAGGGCAATCTGCCAGTTACTGCCCCCTTGTGCTCAATAAGTGGCAAAGGCAAATTAAGCAATATATCAATGCAGAATGGCAGAATGTCAACATCAACATACAGCATTATTCTAGCTAAAAACTGAACCCTAAGCTCTTATTTCATAGTTGAGGTCACTGGAGACCATGGAACAACTCAGCCACAATCACAGGGCTCATTGGCAGAGAGGCAGGACCGGAATTCAGATCTGACTTTCCAGACAAAATTTCTTCCTTGATACCACAATTCATTTCTTAAAAATATGGATTCCAAATATGGATTCATGGATTCCAAGGTCACATTTCTAATAGGTAGACTTTTTTTCCCGCTTCTATTATAAAAGGAGAATTCATAACAAAAGGGGAAAAAGGAAGATCCCTGAGGTTTCATACAACTGTGAAACCAATCCACCACTAAATAGAAGACAAATTCAGGGAGAATGTCATTCATACTCTCTACAAATATGTATAAAACCACAGGAAGAAATCATTCATAAAACCTAAGTTACTTTGACCAAAAATACTCACTCCTTTCCATAAGTGAATAATTACCTCAGGTTAAATAGTTGAAGGGGGAAAGAGTACGAATTTTGGTTTTCATCCATTCTTTCACTTAACTACCTTGGCAAAGAGATTTCAATAAAGAACTGGGGTTTCCCCTAAAGTTTGTCTGATTCTGATTTATTTTATCTTATTTTGAGGCTCACATGTTCATGGTCAGCATAAATGATTTTTTATTATTTGTGGCTCCATTTTTGTGAATCACTACTCAGTCCATTACAGAGGAGCATAGTGAGTGCATGGTAAATATCCCCCTCCCACCCAGGCCTTCTCTACTATATACTCAAGGTAGTTCCTATCAGACCCTTGGTATATAAAATTAAAACTCATTTGCCATATTTGATTGAGTTGAATTCACTGGCATTTTTTCTTTTTGTATGTTTAAAAACATATTTCTAAAGTTCCATGAACCACAAAACCATTTGAAAAATAATGAAACTGAGACACCAACAATAGGTTAGAATAAATTTCAACCCCTAAAGTTTAAAGACTGTGTGTAATGGCTGGGTGCAGTGGCTCACGCCTGTAATCCCAGAACTTTGGGAGGCCGAGGAGGGCAGATCACAAGGTCAAGAGATCGAGACCATCCTGGCCAACACGGTGAATCCCTGTCTCTACTAAAAATACAAAAATTAGCTGGGCATGGTGGCGGGCGCCTGTAGTCCCAGTTACTCGGGAGGCTGAGGTAGGAGAATCACTTGAACCCAGGAGGCAGAGGTTGCAGTGAGCCAAGATTACACAACTGCACTCCAGCCTGGGCAACAGAGCAAGACACTGTCTCAAAAAAAAAAAAAAAAAAAAAAGGAAAAGTGTATCTTTTAATATCACCACACACATACATTATACATGCAAATGGATTCACTTATTCTCTTGCAGGGGAAAAAATAATGTTTTCTCACTATCTTTGCAAAAATTAATGTATATGACAAACACTTTCCAATCTATAACTAATAGAATCAAGGAGGACATCTAATTAGTAATTAGTCTGATTAACATTCCTTGGAGATTAATTTGTTTTACCAGATGGCCTTCATAAAAATAATTCTTAGAGGATTTGTTTTAAAAATCAGCTAACCTAATTACAAGATGTAGGAATAGAGAAATTTTGACAATCATCTCAAGCATAAATTAATGTGTTTAAGTTATAAGTCTTCAAGATATGACTGGGAAGTGGAAATGGCAAAAGGGAGTTTATGGGCCTGCTCAGTGAAACTACTGAGCTAAGGACTAGAAATAGTTTATTGAGAGGGCAAAATCAAAACACAAAGACCTTGTCAGATAGAAGCTAAAGGTGAGCAAGCTGTGAAAGAAGGGTACATGCAAGTTAGACACTGGGAAACTAAATTGGACCAAAGTCAAGGGAAGTTCCAAAATACAAAAGAAAAAAAGAACAAGCAGGAACAGAGTCCAGAAAGAGTTCTGCTCACTGTCTGCCTGGCAGCCCTGTCAACTGACTTTGCCATAAGGCCACAACGAGTGCCCTGTCATCAGGACGGCATGCATTTTGAAACACCTTTGCAGAAGCTGCCATGGGACTTATCCACAAAGAAGGGAGTTCATATTTATTAAGTGCTTATCACAAACTGAAAAAGAAGCTTCAGACATGTACAATATCTCAAGAGTTGTTTTTTTCTCACCCAAATTGTTTTTGGTTCTTCCTGAAACATAGTCTACATGTTTCAGCCTCTGCTGTGACTAGGCACGGCAATGACAGTGAGTTACCATCAGTGGAGTTTGGAAAGAAGTGATGTATTCCATTATCCAGTACCATCTCATAGAATCTTTCCATAAGTGACCTACCATGTCTTTCTCTGCTTGCTGTTTGATAGGAGAAGAGTACTACAGGGATCTAAGGAGTGAGTGCCTGATGACCATAGATAATGTCTCCCTACTCATCAATACCCACAATGGACTGCTGCATTAGAAAGAAACACTAGCAATTGAAGCTAGTATTACTTACCCTTCATTAATGCACCTGTTTATCTTATTTAATCCCTACAATAATTTGTTGTGGTGATATTTTTATCTTATCAAATGGATAAAATGAATGAATGAGGAATTTGAATCCAGGTCTGTCAGACTCTGAGAATCTATTTCCTCTCACCAAGAAGTCTGGTAAACAGAATCTGAAGCAAAGAAGACATGTATTGTGTTTAGTTTTGTATAAATTCAGATACATTCAAGAACATGAATTAACCATTCTGAGTGAAAGATTCAATGGCATTTAGTATACTCAAAATGCTGTGCAACTACATGAACATCTGTCTAGTTCCAAAACATTTTTGTCACCCTGAAGGGAATTCCTTACTCAATAAGTAATTATTTCATTAGCTATTTCCCCCTCCTCTAGCCCCTGACAATGTTTTTTCTTTTGTTTTGTTTTGTTTTTTTGAGATGGAGTCTTGCAGTGTTGCCAGGCTGGAGTGCAGTGGCACAATCTTGGCTCATCGCAACCTCCACCTCCCGAGTTTAAGCGATTCTCCTGCCTCAGCATTCCTTCCTCAGATTCCTGGGATTACAGGCATGAGTCACCACGCTCAGCAATTTGTTTTATTTTTAGTAGAGACAGGGTTTCACCATGTTGGCCAGGCTTGTCTCAAACTCCTGACCTCAGGTGATCCACCCACCTCGGTCTCCCAAAATGCTGGGATTACGGCCCCCTGACAATGAAAAAACTAATTTCTATAACTATGGATTTATTAATTCTAGATATTTCATATAATTGAGATCATACAATATGGGACCTATTCTGTCTGGCTTCATTCACTTAGCATAACTTTTTTGGGGTTCACCCACAGTATAGCATGTATCAGTATTTCATTCCTTTTTATGGCTAAAAAATATTCCATTGTATACCACAATTTATTTCTCCATTCATGCCTTTCCACAGTTTGGCTATTGTGCATAGTGCTTCAATGCACATGTATTGATTGAGTACGTGTTGTTCACTCTTTGGGGTATTTACCTAGAAGTGAAAATTCTGGGGACGACATAATTCTACATTTAGCCTTTTAAGGAAATGCCAAACTGTTTCCTACAGAGGCTGTATCATTTTACATTCCCATTAGCATTGCATAAAGGTTCCAATTTCTCCACGTCTTCATCAACATTTGTTATTTTCAGTTTTTGGGTTAATGCCATCCTAGTAGGTGACCTTCTCATTTCTGTAAAAAAGGACAATTGGAATTGTGAGAGGGATTTCATAGAATCTATACATAGCATTGGGTATTTTTGCCATTGTAACAATTTTAAGTCTTCTAATTCATAAATATTAGATGCCTTCTGTTTATTTATAGCTTATTTAATTACTTTCAGCAATGTTTTATTGTTTTAAGTGCACAATTCATTTATCATTTGAATTTATTCCAGGATATTTTATTCCTTTGCTCTTATTCTAAAGAGAAGTATTTTCTTAATTTTCTTTTCAGGTTGTTCATCACTGGTATATAGAAACAACTGACTTGTGTGTATTGATCTTGTGCCCTGCCACTTTGCTGACTTCAGTCAGCAGTTTCCTCTTTTTGTGAATTTTTGGTATTTTTAATATAGAGAATCTGTTATCTGCAATTAGAGATAGTTTTACTTCTTCCTTTCCAATTTTAATGCTCTTTATTTTTTCTTGCCTACAAGCTCTGTCTGGAACTTTCAGTACAATGTTGGGCAGCAGTATTGAAAGCAAACATCCTTGTCTTGTTCTTAATTTTAAAGAGAAAGTTTTCAGCCTTTCACCATTGATCATGGTATTAATCATCAGTTTTTCATAAATGTCCTTTATCAGGTTGAGAAAGTTTCTCCCATTTCTAGTTTTTGAGTGTTTTTCTCATGAAAGGTTTTGGATTGTGTCAAATTCTTTTTCTGCACTGATTAAGATAATCACGATTTTTCCTTTGTTCTATTAATGTGGTGTATTACATTGATTGCTCTTATCTTATTGAATGACTCTGGCATTTCTGTGATAAATCCCATTTAGTCATAATGTATAATCCTTTTAATATGCTGTTAAATTGAGCTTGCTAGTATTTCTTGAGGATTTCTTCATCTATAATCGTAAGGGATTTTGGTCCATAATTTTCTTTTCCAGTGAGGTCTTTGTCTGGCTTTGGTTTCAGGATAAGCTGGTCACATAGAATGAGTTAGAACACGTTCCCTCTTCTATTTTTGGGAAAAGTTTGAGAAGGATTGGTGTTAATTGCTTAAAATGTTGAGTAGATTCACCAGTAAAACCATCCGGTCTCAGGCTTTTCTTTGTTGGGAGGTGCTTAATTACTGGTATAATTTTTTGTTATATAAATCTGTTCAAATTTTGTTTCTTCATGAGTCAGTTTTGCTACCTGGTATGTTTCTAGGGATTTGTCAATTGCATCTGTGTTCTGTAATTTGTTAGCATACAATAGTCCAAATAGTCTCTTATGATCTTTTTGTGGTAGAAGATCTATAGAAATGTCACCATCTTCATTTCTGATTGTAATTAAGTGCAACTTCTATTTTTTTTCTGATTTCAGTTAAGTGCAACTTCTATTTATTTCCTCGTCTTGCTAAAGATTTGTCAATTTTGTTTATCTTTTCAAGGATCTAACTTTAAGTTTTATTAACTATATCTCTGATGGCTAATTTTATGTATCAGCTTGACTGGTACCAAACATTTGGCCAAACATTTGGCCAAACATTATTCTGGTTGTTTTTGTAACAGTGTCTCTGGATGAGACTGATTAACATTTGAATCAGTAGACTGAGTAAAGCAGGCTGCCCTTCCTCCCTAATGTGTTTGGGCCTCAACCAACCAACTGAAACAACAGTCAGCTGCCTCAACAGTACAAAAAAAAAGAAATAAAAAGAAACTCTTCTGCTTGACTACCTTGAGCTGAAACGTTGGTATTTTTCTGCCTTTAGACTCAAACTGAAACACTGGCTGTTTTTGAGTCTGAAGCCTGCCAGACTCAAAAAGGCTTTGGACTGGAATTTATACCGTCAACTCTTTTGCTTCTCCAGATCTTGGATCTTTTCAGCCTCCATTATCAAGTGAACCAATTCTTTATAATAAATATCTTGATAGAGAGAGAGACAGAGAGAGAGAGAGAGAGATTGATTAGATGGACAGATAGACAGAGATATAGATATCTTATTAGCTCTGTTTCACTGGAGAACCCTAATACTAATGTTTCTTCTTGAGTCAGTTTTGCTACTTAGTATATTTCTAGAGACTTGTCATTTTTATTTCCGTTCTGCAATAGTTCAAATATTCTCTTATGATCTTTTTGTTGTAGAAGGTCTACAGAAATATCACCACTTTCAATTAGTCAGGGGAATTAGGCTTACTCTAATGTTTTTCTATCCTCTATTTCATTTATCTCTGTTCTAATAATTATTATTTCCTTTTTAATACAAGCCTTGGGCTTAGTTTGCTTACTATTTTCTACTTTCTTAAAGTGTAAAATTGGATTATTGATTTGAGATCTTTCTTTATTTTTAATCTAGGCATTTATAACTACAAGTCACCCTCTAAGCACTGCTTTTTCTGCATCCCATAAGTTTGCATATGTGTGTTTTTATTTTCATTCATGTGTAGGAATTTTGCAACTTACCATAGTCATTTGTTCTTTGGTCTATTGGTATTTAAGAGTGTGTTATTTAATTTTATTTTTCACATATTTGTGGACTTTCCAGTTTTTGTTGTTGTTGTTGTTATTGGTTTCTAACTTCATGTCATTGTGGTCAGAGAAGATCACTTATATGATTTCAGTCTTTTCAAATTAATTGAAAATTGTTTTTGTGGCCTACCATATGGTGTATTCTGGAAACAGGCCCAGGAGAAATTGAGAAGAACGTGTATTCAGTTGTGGAATGGAGTGTTCAAAATGTCTGTTAGGTCTAATTTGTGAATAGTGTTGTTCAAGTTCTCTATATCCTTCTTGGTCTCCATTTAAGTGCTCTATCCATTACTGAAAGTGGGATATTTAAATCTCTAACAGTTATTTTAGAACTATCTATTTTTCCCTTCAAGTCCATCAGTGTTTGCTTCATATCTTTTGGCTCTGTTGTTTGTTGCCTATATGTTTATAAATACTATGGCTTCTTAAAGAATAGACTCTTTTATTAATATATAATGTCCTTCTTCCTCTATTTTATACCTTTTGAATAAAAGGTCATTTTGTGTGATATTAGTATAGCCACCCTGGCTTTCTTTTGGTTACTACTTGCTTCAATGCAAGTATCTTTATCTGTATTTTTGCTTGAACCCACATTTATCTTTAGATCTAAAGTAATCTCTGGAATCATGTGTTTTTATCTGTCTGACCATTTCTGCCTTTGGAAAAGTTTTTCCATGAACATTCAAAATAATTTCTCATAAGGAGGGTCTTAATTCTGTCATTTTGCTATTTGTTTTCTGTATATGTTATATGTTTTTTGTTTCTTATTTCCTTCATTATTCCTTTCTTTTGGGGTTAACTGACTTTTTTTTTTATTGTATCATTATTACTTCTTCCTTATTTCTTTTTGTGTGTTTTTTAAAGGTATTTTCTTAGTGGTTACTGTGGGAATTATAATTAGTATCCTAAATTTACAGTAATGTATTTTGAATTGATATCAATTTAGATTCAATAGCAGAAAAAAAGACTGTCCAAATGCAGCTTTTGCCCACTTTATGTTGTTATTGTTATAAATTACATCTTTATGTACTGTGAGACCATTAACCATATATTTATACTTTTTATGCATTTGCCTTTTAAATCATATAAGAAATCAAAAGAGGAGTTATAAACTAAAGATACAATAATATTGGCTTTTATATTTACCTACACATTTACCTTCACCAGAGTTCATTATTTCTTCGTATGACTTCAACTTGCTGTCATTTTAGCCTGAAGAATTCTGTTTAATATTTCTTATAGGGCAGGTCTACTATTAACTTCCTCAGTTTTTGTCCATCTGGAAATGTTTTCATTTCTCCATTTATGAGGGATAATTTTGTCAGATATAGAATTCTTGGTTGATAGTTTGTTGTTGTTTCTGTCTTTTCATTTCAGTGCTTTAAATATATTATATCACTCTCTCTGGCTTCCATGGAAAGAGAAATCTGCTTTTAATCTTGTTGAACATCTGTTGGACACAAGTCACTGCTCCCTTGTTGCTTTTCAGAGTTTATCTTTGTTTGTGGTGTTTAACAGTTTGGTTATAATGTGTCTCACTGTGAGTCTCTTTGTGTTGATCCTTCTCGGGATTCATTGAGCTTCTTATATATGTAGATTTTTACATCATTACCAAATATGGAGAGTTTTGGCCATTATTTATTTGGCTGTTCTTTTGCCTCTTTTTCTCTCTCCTATTTTTCTGTAATTCCCATCATGCACATGATAATATGCTTGAGGTATATATACAAGTCAGTGTATTACATACACATACATATTATAGGTTTTTTAGGCTTTATTCATTTTTCCTCATTCTTATTTCTCTCTGATTTTCAAATAAGATCATTTCAATTGACCCACTTCCAGTTTGTTGATTCTTTCTTCTACCGACTTGAATCTTTTATTGAAATCATCTGGTGAAATTAGCTCTGTGTTAGGGCACTCCTTGATTGCTTAGCTATGCCATTTAAAATTCTGCCTTAACCTTTGCATCCTGCTTGCATTGGCCTAGCAATCAGCCCGCGTTGATAGCTCAAGGTCTTCTCATGTCATTTCTAACAGGTGTCCTGCACTGGGTGTACATGCGGTTTTTAATCTCTCTAGTATATAAAGACACTTTGGAATGACTTAGTTTCCCAGATAAACTATCTTTCCAGTTTTTCCTCCCGGGATTTCAGTTCATTGTTTGCCTCAACTGCAATCTTTTGCCCCAGGTGGCTGGAGGTTGTTCATTGACCCTATAATATTTTCAAGAAATATCCACTGCTTTTTCACCCTGAATGAGTTCAAGTTTAGACAAAACAAAGACAAACAACTTATAGCAGTCCCTCAGGCAAGCCCCAAGATTTGTTTGAATAGATAAAGTCTCGCTTTCTCCCTACAAAATCAGGGACAGGGTCTCACCCTGGGAACGTGGGCTTCAAGAATTCTACCAAGCTGGGCGTGGGAGTATAGAAAGGGCATGTAAAAACACCTTGACGTTTTTATATCATTTTTTAACAATTATTTTATTTTAAGTAAAGATGGGGTCTTGCCATGTTGCTCAGGCTGGTCTCAAACTGCTGACCTTAAGGAATGTTCCCACCTTGGCCTCCCAAAGTGCCGACATTACAGGCATGAGTCACTGTGTTTGTCCACTCATTTTAAAGTTGCCTCTTTTTTTTTTTTTGATTAAACATTCACTTATTTGCTGTAAACATTTGACTATTTTCCAGCATACTGACAAAGTTGATTCTGACACTTTTAACTTGATTTCTTGGTTTCCAAAAGGAACAGGCCATTGAAACTACTTTTTTTCCACCATTTTTGCTGACATCACTCATCATGTAAATTTCGACAGGACAGTGGGTAAAAGTTACTGGTCCTAATGATATTTTACCTTTGTCCTAAATATTCATTATTTTCATGATGAGCTACCCATTATTACCAACTTAATTAATGCATCACAAATATCTCATTAGACCCACAAAATAAGTGGAATGAGTGAAAAATATAAGAACACAATTATGGGACAGATTTGCAGAAGAGTTTTAGTCATGAAATACAAAACATTTTTGCAAATTGATATTTTAAAATGTATTAGTCTGCTCATACACATTTTTGGTTGGAAAAAATGCCACATTCAGGAAGTTGAGCTTTAGAGTATCCAACATACATACAGACATTCATTTATCTCTTTCAAAGTCTCCCCATCCACTGCAGCCAGTGGAAGAGGTGGTGGCAGGCAGGAGTATAGTGAGCAACAACACACACCTTATTCCTTGACTTGTTCATGAAGAGAAATGAGAAGAAAATCCCCCAGAGAAGGTGAGAGCACTAAGAGGGATTCCACAAAACAGAGGAGAAACATTCCACACGTTACTCCAGTAAGAAATCAACTTCAGTTATTGCATGTCATTTTTTAAAAGGTAAAATGTCTCCATTCTTTCAATGAAAACTTTTTAAATTTATGCTTTCCAGAATATCAGGTTTTGACTGGCATATTAAGGAGAAAATGATAAAAGCAGATTACAAAATTATTTCTGATCTTAACTGAGAATACATAAAAGTTTTACACACAAATTTCACCATATATGCAAACATAAAAATATATAAATGTGTATAAATACAAACATATGCATATATGCAAATATGTATGCTAAAGGCATAGATAGATGAATACATGCACTAGAGAAAATCAGTAAATTAATATCTTGAATAAATCATTTTCTATTATATGTGTATGTATGTGTGTCTGTATATACAAGTCAATGTATTACATATACATACTATATATACATACACATACATACATACAGACAGACATATAATGGAATATAGATACTTGTAGATAATTTAAATAGTAGATGTATATATACCATGAACAATAAGTTTCCTTCCTAAAACACCTCCAAGTCAAATACTGCTATTCCTACTTTCTTGTCTATCCTTACAGCTATGTTTTTATATAAACATAAGCATAAATGAAAAACTACATACACAACATACATTTCCTTTATGTAAACAGAAGCATACTATATACACCATTCTGTATATTGCTTTAAACAATTCTATTACAGGACACTTCCAACGTACACAAAAGTAGAAAAAGCATACATAGTACTAAACCATTCTGTGCCTATCACAAAGCTTCAACAATCACCAAATCATCTGATCTATGAACTTCCAATCTATGAACTTCAGCTTCTCTCCAAGCCCTTAAAACACTGGGTTATTTTGAAGCAAATGCCAGTCATCATATTATTTTATCTATAAATGTATCTGATTATATCCCTAAAAAAGGACTTTAAAAATCAAAACCAAATAGCACCATCACAACTTAATAAATTAACACTGATTACTAAATGTCAAATATCCAGTGTTCAATCTTCCCAATCTTCTCAAAAGTGTGAGTGTGCATATGTGTTTTTATGACCATGTGAAAGCATGTATATAGGATAAATTCCTGTAAGTAGTTTTAATAAATAGTTCAAAGATAATCTCTCTAGTCTGACACTTTTCCTTTAACATTGTTACATTTTCTACGATGCATGCTTTTCATTTATATGTAGTCACTTTATCTCTCTTTAATTATTTCGTTGTTTACTTAGATTATTTGATGATATTCTCTTTGCCTACTAAAATATTACTTTCCAAAACAATTTTTTGTTAATTTCACTTTGTTTTTGTTTTCAATTTTTATTTTAGATTCAGGGGATACATGTACAGGTTTGTTGCCTGAGTATATTGCATGATGCTGAGGTTTGAGAAACAAATGATCCAATCACCAGGTACTGAGCACAGTACCCAACAGTTAGCTTTTCAACTCTTGTCCCCCTCTTTCCCTCCCCACTCTAGTACTCCCCAATGTCGATTGTGTCATCTTTATGCCTATGAGTACCCAATATTTAGCTCCCACTTGTAAGTGAGAACATGCAGTATTTGGTTTTCTGTAACTGAGTTAATATGCTTAGGATAATCACCTCCAGCCCTATCCATGTTGCTGCAAAAGACATGATTTTGTTCTCTTTTGTGGCTCCATAGTATTCTATGGTATATACGTACCAAATTTTCTTTATCCAATCCACCACTGATGGGCACCCAGGTTGATTTTACGTTTTTACTATCATCAATAGTGCTGTCATGAACATGTGAATGCCTGTGTCATTTTGGTAGAACTAGTTGTTTTCTTTTGGATATATATCCAGTAATGGAATTGCTGTGTCAAATGAAGTTCTGTAAAACATATTTGAATACCAGCATGTAGTTCTACCAAATGAGAGAATAATGATTTACTTATTTTCCTGTTATTATCTGCAATGGGTTTTTTGTTATTGCTGTTTGTTTTGTTTTTGCTTTTGTTTTGGCTATCAAACATTACTATTCTCTGCACATTCTTACAACTATGCCATTTTCACATCATTAATACTATTGGTTAACCATTATCACATAGTTTTTATTGTATATCCTAAAATATGCATAAGAAAACAACTTAAAATATAGATTTCATTAACTACCTGGATTTCTTACAATTTTCTTCTAAGTCTTTACCTACTATTCTATTATCCCCTTTCTGCTCTGAAAATATATTTTTTCTCTTTGGTTTATTGGGCAGTAAAACATACAGAAAGTGAACCAATGCCGGCCACTATTTATTGATCATTCTTTATTAAAATATTCTAATATTTCCCCTGAATGTCTTTGATCACATAAACTACATGTAGGTTCCCTTGGGATATAGTGCAAAATGGGCTAGCCATAGTTGATCTTCCTGTTGGATGAAATTTCCTTAATGTTATCTGAGTGCAATGTGAAAGGAAAGTCACTCACCAAGCCCTTTCTCTGCTTGACTGCATTTCACCTTTCCCTTAGCTGAGGACCTCTCTGTTTCCGCAAGATCCTGGAATCACTGAGGATCTAACTCAATTTGTCTAACACAGTTTTGTCCTTTAAGTTCATGCATGCGTGTGGTAATATGTATTTTCTCAAGCCTCACTTCCTGAATGCTGATTAACACTTCCTTAAATTGTTGTTGAAGATTCTTTTTGCTTTTCTGAGTTGTGCCATTCTCTTTTTTACTATAGTCATGCCTTCCAGTGAACCATGTTATTTAGATATCAGATATACATTTAGCCATGATTGGCAGCTCTCAAGGAAATGGAATTTGTTTGCGTTGGAGTGAACCCAAATGAGTAGAATTTTGGAGCTTCAAGCAAATCTAATTTGTTGAAAGAAAGCTGATCAGACAGCATGAAATCCGTACCCCAGAGCAAGGCATTTTAGGCTTTCAATGTTGGGCCCTGATTCTAGTTCCAGCCTTATCAGTTGCCATTCTTACCTTTCCACCTGGTAGGGGAAGTAGACTAAAGCATAGTAAAAATAAATAAATAAATAAAATAAAATAATAAAAAGTCACTCTTTCCCAGGCTTTCTCCCAAGCATCTTATAAACATTCCCACTGAATCTTTACAACAACCCTGAGAAATGAGTATTATCTTCATTTTACAGATGAGATAATACAGGGTTAGAAAGATTAAATAAATTAACCTGGCCATACTATGCTAGTAAGACATTAAATGGAAACCCGCCTTAGTCTTGATTCCAATTCTACACTGTACCTAACTATCCTTGCTGCTTTGAGTAGTCTCCAAATGGCATTAGCTTAAGCCACATTGGACTCTAAACCTTTGTCTGAATACACTATACTTTTATGTACCTCTAAGTACATGCTTAAAATCTTTATTCCCTTCTTATTCTAAGGAACTCCTCTCATTCTTCAATACCTAGCCAAAATATCACTTTCTCTTCGAAGCCTTCTCTTATTTTTGCAGATAGAATAAATTGTTCTTTTCTCCATGGTCCCATAATACTCTATACAGAATATTATAATATTTTACTTGTCTCATGTCTGTTTCTTCCCAAGGCAGATATTCTGTCTTACTTTTTATTGTATTCTACTCTATAGCTTAGTTCTTGATGCCACACAAATACATAATAAGTATTTTTTAAATCAAGTCACCAATTCATTAAGAAGTAAATCAAATAATAAAGTAATTAGTGCTTGCTGCCACTAGAAGAAGGCAAGGCAAATTGCCAGATCTTTAGATGCTTCAGAAGGGCAAATTAAAGGAAGAAATTTCTCTTACTCAGCAACACAAGGTGCTAGGTGCCAATTAAGGTGATGCCAGCATTAGTTTGGTAATCATCAGCTATCAGTGTCCTCCCTAATTAAGTTCTGCCTTTCCCCCTGCTAGAGGGAAGAGAGAATGAAGAGAGGACCTAGAGGAAAAGATAATGGCCACCCCCTTTTCCTTGGAGATGTGTAACTTGACAAAATCAATGAAGCAAATTCTAGAAATTCTGCATTCCTTTTTTTTTCGCATTTAATCTATACAGTTTTTCTCAACTGGTTGTTGAACACACGAGTTTGTATGAAAAAATAACACAAGTTATCTCCTGCAGTTTTCCATCTGTTTGTAAGGCAGGAATGATAATAGCTAAATGTGTAGAGATATGGACCAGTTTTAATGAGTATGCCTGTTACCACATTGTTTTGTATAGGAGAGAGAAGTGACAGACCCAAAATCCAAAGCGGGAGGTGAAAAGCTGTTCATGAGTTAAAGAACGATTGTTTAGATTAAAACTTTCCAGGCTTTGGGAAAACAGCAAAGCACAAGGAGGCCCAATCAAGCCAGTCTGACCCAAATGATTCAGTGGTTTCCTGAAGGCTTCAGTGGAGTTGCTGAGCTCTGAGTAGGGACCATGAAACCAGGGCTGGAGAGAGCACAGGCTATGTGTGCTGTGGAAAGTTAATCCCTGGGGTTAATTTTGTAGCCAAGAAGTGCTGAATGTCTATATTTCTTTTATTTGTCCCCTTGAGAACAATCCTGAAATTCAGTTGGCCTTCTTCCTTGAATCTAAATGTTTGATATTTGGCACGTAAATGGACCTCAACTATACATAAGCCATTAAAACAGTGTAAATTCCAATGTGAATGACCTTCATCTTTAACATTGGAAGTTTGAGTAGTTTTTCACAAAGTAAAATTTCTAATCAAATCTGTTTAAAGAAATAGTATGTTAAGACCTATATCTTTCTTATATATTTACTCTTAATCTCAGTAGTAAATAGTATCCATAATTATACTTTGCAAAGTTAAATATGGCTAATTGAATTTGAATGATGCACTTATCTACATGGTACTGAGGTGACTAAAATTTTTTTTTTTTTTTTTTTTTTTGAGCCGGAGTCTCGCTCTGTCGCCCAGGCTGGAGTGCAGTGGCGTGATCTTGGCTCACTGCAAGCTCTGCCTCCCCGGTTCACACCATTCTCCTGCCTCAGCTTCCAGAGTAGCTGGGATTACAGGTGCCTGCCACCTCACCCGGCTAGTTTTTTTTTTTTTTGTATTTTTTAGTAGAGACGAGATTTCACCGTGTTAGCCAGGATGGTCTCAATCTCCTGACCTCGTGATCCACCAGTCTTGGCCTCCCAAAGTGCTGGGATTACAGGCTTGAGCCACCGCGCCCGGCCAAAATTTTTTTATTATTGTTCAGTAAGCTCTTTGTAAGTAAAAGTTTTAAAGCAAGAGTCTCAGCACTCATTTGATAAGCAACATAGAAATAATGTTTCACATAAGAATTATCAAGGATTGGTAAAACTATTGGGTAAAAAGTTGGATGACAAACATTATCTCTCCAAAGTATCTCTCCAAAGATATACATTAATTGCAGAAATAAAATAATAGCTTTATAAGAAAGAAATTTGGTAGATACCATCCTAACCATGTCTTGAAACTTATCATTACCTGTAATGAGATAAATAAACATCCATTTCATGCCTCCTGATGTCATACACCAAGAAGGACACAACATTGCTCTGTGATATTCCTTGCAAAAATGCATAACCTGCATCCGACCATGAGAAAAAACTGAACAGATCAAAATGAGGGTTATCCTAAGATCAAAATAGGGACATTCTAGAAAATTACTGGCTTATACACTTCAAAAATGTCAAAGTCACAAAAGACAAACAGACTTTTTGTGAGGAACTTTTCCATATTTTAGAAGACTAAAAACAAATGACAACAAAATGTAATACGTTATCTTGTACTGGACCCTAGACCAGAAAAAAAAGAAAATTATTTTATTTTAAAGGACATTAGTAGGACAACTGGCAAAATTTGAACAAGGTGCATAAATTAGATAAGATTACTATTACTAATGTTAATAATTATACTATAGTTATATAAGAGGTGTCTCTGTTTCTTAATATACAATGAAATATTTAGGGGTAAAGGGCATTATATTCATAACTTATTCCCCAAAAGTTGGGAAATAGAAATAATGATATGATAATGATATTTACTAAACTCAAACACATACGTGTGTGTGTAAGGAGAGAGGAGAGAGAACAACAGAACAAACATGGAACAATGTTAACATTTGAGGATTCTGTGTGGAAGGTAAATGGAAATGGGAATTATTTGCACTATTTTTGAACATTTTCTGTAAGTCTGAAATTATTTCAAAATAAAAATGTCTGTCAGAGACCAAGAAATCCAAGCCTTATCCTTTGGGGGAAACCATGGTCATAACTGGTCCACAGCAAATCTATAGCTTCAGAGTCCAAAGCTTTCCGTACTATAGGCTGTGTTTCTGCAACAAGCATAAGTTTGTTCTCAAGAGATCAGCATAGAGCTTTGGTGCAGAGCTTTGATATAGTTTGAATATTTGCTGTCCAAATCTCATGTTGAAATGTGATCCCCAGTGTTGGAGTGGGGGCCTAGTGGGAAGTGTTTGGGTCATGGGGTGGGGTGCCTTATGAATGAGTTCGTGCCCTTTCCTAGTTGTTTAAAAGAGACCCTGCTTCTCATTGCTCCCCCTCTCACGATGTGACACGCCTGCTCCCCTCTGCTTTCTGCCATAAGTTAAATCTTCCTGTGGCCTCTCCAGAAGCTGAGCAGGTGCTGTTGCCATGCTTGGACATTCTGCAGAACCAAGAGTCAAGTAAACCTCTTTTTAAAATAAATTATCCAGTCTTGGGTACTCCTTTATAGCAACACAACATGGTCTAATAAAAGTTTCTAATTTGAAAGCATTATAGCGGGCTCCAAAGTTGTAACAGAAATGAGCTTTTAGTTTGCTGCTCCTACAACCCTGGTTTTAGCAACAGTCTGCCCCTGATTACACTCTTAGCCTAGCACATATGGAAGCCCTTTCTTCTCTTCCTCACTCTGCTCTTAGAGTTTCACTACATGAGGATTCAGGGAAGAAAACAGACCCTGAGAGAGGTCTCCTGTGCCCTCATCAATCAAAGTTAAGCTTCTAGCTTGGGTTTGTGTGTGTCCAAACTCTCCCCTTTTTAATACCTATGATACTTTGGGCAAATTAGTTGCCTATATTTCTGTAAAATGGACATAATAGTACAGTATTTGCCTTTAGGACTACTGGAAGGATTAAATGGGATAATGTATGTAAAGTATTTAGCATGAGCATGGCACATAATAAGTGCTCAGAACATGAGTTATTATTTTTATGAATAAAAAAGGTAGCTGATATTAAGTCCAGATTCTCATTTATGAAAAAGTAAACTACAGAATAATTCAGTTACAAATAATTCAGAATACAGAATAATTCAGAGGATGTTGCAAGAATACAGGGAGATGACTTTCAAATACCTATCAGTAGTTAACATTTTGGCCAGAAACACTGTGGGGTAATAACTGTTTCACCTCCACCTTCTTCATCAAGAAAACTGATCATTAAATTGGAAAGAGGATTGGAAACAAACTAAATGTCTATCAGGAAACTAGCTAAATACTTTATGATACTCGCCTTCATTGGAATGATAGGAAGCAATTAAGAAGAATGAGGCAGATGAAAATGTCCTGGAATGGAAGGACATCCAATTCACATTGTGAAGTAATGGGGAAAGAACAAATCAAAAGATAGAATTTATAGTATGTTCACAATTTCTTTAAATGCACACAAGGGAAAGAAAAAGATTAGACAATTACATTCAAAACAATTAAGAAATAACTAGGAATGAGATTGAGAGTGGAAAGGGTTCAAATTTTACCTTATATGTTACTGTCTATAGTTGTTTATTTGGTTATTTCAATAGTAAGTATTATCCATACATTCATGACAAGGCTACCACACATACTACTCAAGTCTCTTTATACAGACACGTGTGCGCGCGCGCGCGCGCACACGCACACAAGCACACACACAGTTTTATCAATTCAGCATTGTAATAGCTCTGACTGGCCCCTAATGGTATCACAGAAATTGTCAGACCTGGTGGACCCAGTCACTGATAACAGAGGCCCATGTCAGGCTGTCACAGTAACCTGACTGGACTTGTGACTGGGATAGAAGGGAGTGAACCAAAAAAACCCACAGCAAACAATAGCAACAAACAGTACATAAGCATTTATTTGTGTACCTTCTTAACTGTTGCTTAGTTAGCAAAATAAACATGATAAAAATTATGAGATTTCATAACACAATTATAACCAGGTAATTCTGGACTATTGTTTAAAATCGGAATCATTTTGGAAAAAGCGGACAGTGTAAGTGGAACAATGTAAATATGTTCAATAGGTGCACTGTTTCATGGAGAAAATATTTTAAACATGACATCCATGCGGGAAAAAAAAAACAAAAAAACAAAAAAACAAAAAGAACTCTTGATAAACTAAAGTTGTGTCATTATAAATTATGAACAGATGAGAACACGAGGCCCAAGGATCAACTGACCAGCCCAGGGTCACACATGGAGCTAGTGCTGTGATTACGGACTCAGATGCCCATAGGTGCCATGCAGGTAATGTTCAAGAGCATGGGATGTAGGTGGAGGCTACAGCTAGGATGAGAGACTGTGCCGGCCCAAGGAAGGCTACAGTTGTTCATCTCCATTGTTAGAAATAAAGCTCAGAGTCGTAAGAAAACGAGCACTCAGACGAAGGATTTTTCAGCAAAGCAAATTTACTTCTGTGGAGAGGGGTGCCTCCTGCATGGCCAGTTGCCATGAGGGCACACAGACCAAAGGAGAGTGGAAGTTTTTATTCCTGACACAAATCCTGCCTCTGTGTCCTTTCCCCATTGGCTGGGGTCAGACCTCAGAATCTATGCTAGACCCAATTGGCTAAACATTTAAACTTTTTTTTTTTTTAGATAAGGCGGGCACGTAAGGGAGAGAGGGGAGAGCAGGAAGGGGTCATCTGCAAAGGAATGTGAGCTGGTGCTGATAACGCCACTGGTGCTGTGGCACGCCTGGGCATGTAGTAAAGGCAGAAAGAAGGAAAGAAGAGGAAATAGATGGGGGGAGGGTACTGGGAATTAAAGAACAAAAGGTTGATCAGGCTGTTTGAAGAGAAACCTTGTCATATCTCACATCCATCCGTATACCATCCAGGAATGCCAATCCACTCTTGCTGATGTTCCTTCTTTCAAGAGAAGCCAGATGCTTATATAAAGGATCCTGACTGGTAAACGTTGGCCAACTTATAAAACATGTGTTCACATACTACTGCATGAGAAGCAAATAAAAGGCAACCACGGAATGGACCAGTCCCATGGCCACCATTGCTACCAGTCCCATGGTCCCATTGCTACCTCTGAGAATCTAAGACAACTGGCTCCTTTCTTTCTCCAGATTCAATTTTCCCTGATCTCCAACCCCAGTCATGCATTTATTCCAAAAAAAAAATAAATAAATAAATAAAGGAGTACTTACAAGTTACCAGATAAGAAATAGAGTGGCAAACACAGAAAAGAAAGAAAATAGAATAAGGAACGAAAAGTAAATTCTGGCCTTCAGGAAGCTCGTGGTGAGGAAAGGCCAAGAAGAATTGTGAAAATGACCTACTCTAATAATAAATATTACTGAATAATTAAATTGGGGGATGCTATAGGAAACTGCTAGAGTAGTTGATTTCTTCTAGCTGAGTAAATGTGGAAGATCTTAACAGAGTGAGAGGCTCTGAAAATAAATAAAATTCCAACAGGTGGAGAAGGAAGAGGCATCGTAGGCTGTTAAGCCAGAAGAGCAAAAACACTTGTGAGTGATCAGAACAGGTATATTGGTAGAAATGAAAGAGACTGGGGGAATGAAAAAAATAGGGTGCATAAAGGAATTGAGGCAGTGTTCTCCAAGGTCAGTGAGAATGTTACTCTGTAATAGAAGAAACTGAAAAATGGTTCTGAGTGAGTGACATGATTCTGTTGTGGTTTTAGAAGATTTCCCCTGGAATGTAACAAAAAAATTGAAAAAGTGAGAAGCTGGCAGATGAAAAACTGGTTAGTTAGCTGTTTTGATTGTTGTTGATGGAGTGAACTGGAGTAAAAACAATGGAATTAAGAAAGAGAGGATAGTTATAAGAGCCATTGTAAAGGGGATTTATGGAGATTTGCTAGTGACATGAATGTCTAGGGCAAGGCGGCATGATGACTTTACGATCTCAAGCCCATAGGTCTTGGAGAAAAGGGTGCCTTTAGGAAAACAGGAGCACAGATGGGAATGTTGTGCTCTTGTGAGGCAGAGTTTGCTGCTGGGGTAGGGAGTAAATGGTAACATAAATCTGTGGGGTACAGCAAAGTATTGAAACTGTCAATTCTGCTCTTAAAAGATAAGTCGGCCAGGCACGGTGGCTCACGCCTGTAATCCCAGCACTTTGGGAGGCCAAGGTGGGCGGATCACGAGGTCAGGAGATTGAGACCATCCTGGATAACATAGTGAAACCCCATCTCTACTAAAAATACAAAAAATTATGCGGGCTTGGTGGTGGGCACCTGTAGTCCCAGCTACTCGGGAGGCTGAGGCAGGAGAATGGCATGAACCTGGGAGGCGGAGGTTGCAGTGAGCTGAGAACCCACCAGTGCACTCCAGCCTGGGCAACAGAGTGAGACTCTGTCTCAAAAAAAAAAAAAAAAGATAAGTCAGGATTAGAGGTTCAAATTGGTCTTTTAACAGAATAGATACTATAACATTGAAATTACAGAAGTGATGAGATTGTTCAGAAAGAAACAATGCAAGATGTCAAAAAGAAAAATTAGTTTGACAGAATTTTGCAAAATGCTTACAGACACACATTTAAAGGTATGAAGATGAAGATTAACTAAATAAGGAAAAAGGAATTTAAAGGAATTAACAGCAGCTACTATTTATCAAGCACGTCATTTGTGCCAGGCTTTGGGCAAAGCCTTCGCATAAATATTTTATTTAATCTTCATAATAACTTTGTAAAAGGACTGAAGCTTAGGGAAGATAAGTAACTTGAATAAGGATATAAATAGCAGGTTCACAGAACACAACATCCAAATATGGCTAATAAATATTTGTAAAGATGCTCAACTTTTATAGTAGTTGAGGAAATTCACAAGGTTTGTAAAAAATTAAACAGGAGTATAATGCTTTGAGAAAGAGCTACTCATACACTGCTGGTGGAATGTGAAATGGTACGGTTTTTTAGAAGGCCATCTGGCAACATCTATTAAAATTAAATATACCCACTAAATGTAAATTAAATATACATGTGTCCTTTGATCCAGCCTTCCCCCAACTGGGAATTTATCCCATAAGATGAAATAACTAACCCAGAGTAGAAAATGTCTGAAACAAATGGAATATCTATCAATAGAGGAATGGTTGAATAATTTGTGATACATCCATAATATTTAAGAATTAGTGATTTCTACACCAACTCTTTTGGAAGGATTTCCACACTGAACTGTTAAGTGAGTAAGGCAAAAAGCAGACAAGAGAATAAAATATGATCCCGTTTCTATAGAGCAAAATAAAAGATACACATCTGTGTGTATGCCGTGTGTGTGTGTGTGTGTGTGTGTGTGTGTGTGTGTCTGTGTATTTTATCTGGTCAGGGTCACATTACTAGCAGTAGTTAGGATTTATGTTCAGATTTGTCTGATTCCTAAGCTCATGCATTTGATCACCAGAAGAGAAAGAAATGAAATATAGTCAACAATGTCAAAGGAATGACCCTCAGAAAGACATTAAATGGAGTGGGAGCTAAGAAACGGCTTCGGGTTTGGCAATGAGGACGCCACATGTGCCCTTTGGGAGACAGGTTTCAGTTGAGCCCTTTGGGAGGGGCCAGATGCTGGGAGCCAAAGAACAAGGCTGTGGTGAGGAAGTAGTGCCAATGAGCACCGACCACATTTCAGAGATCTGCCAACAAGCAGGTTGTCAGTTTGGCTGGAGAAAGAGGAGCCAGTGTTGAGTTTTCTTGTGTTTGTTATGCTTGTGTGTTTTATACTGGTGGGTTGTTTGGGATTTTGTGTTCTTCTGTCTTGTTGAGTTTAAGACGTCCCTGGCACATCTGAAAGCTAGAGGAAAAATGAGACGCGAGAGAATGACTAAGTTCCAGAACTGATGGAAGGGGCAAGCTGAATAACTGCCTATTGCCCTTTCTCTCCTGGCCCCTCTCTAGGTAGAATCTTTGAAAGACAAATCACTTCTTTAAGAGATATAATTTTAGGGGGGTGCATTGGGTCATGCCTGTAATCCCGACTCTTTCAGAGGCTGAGGCAGGAGGATTGTTTGAGCCCAGATGTTCAAGAGCAGCCTGGGCACTTCAAGATCCTGGTGTCCACAAAAAACAAACAAACAAACAAACAACAACAACAACAACAACGCCAGCCACTGTCTTACTTCCACCCATTGATAAGTCAGATTCTTAAATACCTGCAGTGACCTGTCTGAAATTCAAGAAACCAAAGGAAATCTCAGCTATCTGAGTAAAGGAAGACACTAGGGGGTTAACATCATTTGGGAACAAGGCAAGTTGGTGACCACGAGCCCAGCTGCTCTTTGAACTGCTTTCTCTGATTCTCTGGACCCATCAACCAGGCCTCATGCTGGCTCACTCTTCTGTCTCATGCCTCCTCTGAGGCCTTCTGACCAGTCCTCCTGGGCAGGCCTGTCAGGTAACTGCTCCCTGGTCCCAATCAACAAAAAGGGATGAGATAAAAAGACTTATATCCTCTTCCTACATTTCCACTGTGCCCTCTGGAATAGCAACAGCTGCCAGGAAACTACATGCCCACCCTCCCAGTGGAAGGAGTGACTCAATGGGCCAGTAAGGCGGGCGAGTGGTCACTAACTTGTACAGCTAGCTGCCACCTTGCTCGCTGGTCTTCCTCTGAAGTTGTTCTTAAGTAGAACACGTTCTCCACTCTGCCAGTGGTGCCACGTGGGCGTAAGCTCACCAAGGTGCAGGCAGGACCCCCCTCAACTCCATAGCAGAAGCCTCTGTTCTCTCCCCTCTCAAGAAACTAGCTAGCTGAGACAGGAGAAATGAAAGGACAAGGAACAGCGCATTCCATCTTGGTCTTCAACGCAGCTTTGCAAGCGAAGAGCTAAAACTATATTTTAATCTTCTTCTGATTCCTGTGTTCACTCTGATCCAGAATTAGCCTGAATGTCTAATACTGACACCAGGTTTGTCATTGATCAGCCTTAACCCTACCCACTTGAGCAACCCAGTTGCTTCACATGTGGTCTGAGCCCCAATGATGAGGCTGTAGCTGCTTCTTGAAGCTCAAGAAAAAAGTGGAATTTAATAAAATTTAAAAGTAAGTCTTATAATCCAGATTATATTAATAGTTTTTGAATGTGCACATGAATCACTCAGCTAGTCTGTTAAAATTCAGAGTCTAGTTCAGTAGGTCTGAGTAGAGCCCAAGCATCTGCATTTCTAGCAAACTCCCAAGTAATGCCAGTGCCATGGACCACACTTTGAATTGAAAGGTTAGAACAGTGGTTCCCAAACTTCCCGGCACTTTGGAATCATCTGGAGTCTTTTAAAAATCCCCAAATCCAGGCCACACTCTGAACCAACAAAATCCCTCTCTGGCAATGAGACATAGGAAACAATTTTGAAACTTCCCAGGTGATTCCAATATGCAGCTAAGTTTGGAATCATGGTTTCAGAACAATGAGCATCTTTGCAAGGCCTAAATATGAATTACAAATACATGGAGGCTTTAGGTAACTAAAACTCTCTATGGAGACAAAAGCAAAGCCAAGGTCTTAAGCTACATTAATAACAGTAAATTTTGTAAGTTAAAAAAAAAAAGTCAGTAATTGCCATCATACTCTGGCTGTACCTAAGTATCAAGTTCAGTTTGGACGATGGCTATATTTTAAGAGGGATATTGGTATCATGGACTATGTCAACTGAATACTGAACCATAAAATAAAGCAAGAAGGAGCCATAATAGATGTCTCCAAATAAATCTAAGACCTGTCCAAAGAAAAGCTAGATGTTTCTACTCAAAGCTTCCTCCCTTCTCAGTAGAATGAGGCTTTGAGACTTGCACATTCTAATTTGGATTCTCTCTGGGTAAGTTTTCTCCCTCATTCAAGTAGACCCCAGGTGGGTTCCCATACCCATCCATGTCTGGACTCAGCAGTCAAAGGACCGAATCTCAAACTGGGTCCTGTTACTTTTGCTTTTCCTTATCTTTGCAATTACTTCCTTCTCTTGTGCAGATAGGTATGTGAAATATACATAAAGCATCAGTAGGCATGTGACTGGATTAGGACAGTATTGATTGCCTTGCATGGGTGATAATGCAGATGGCCACAGAAGCATAAATCCTTGTCCAGACAACTTTAAACAAAAATGCATATTTTTTGGCAATGTTAGTTCCTCTGGGAAAATCTGATTTAGAGAGGCCAAAATACATGAAAATACCCTGGGCCTTAAAATGACTTCCTCGGGGTCTGTTCCAACATTTAACACTGTCTGCAAAACCGTAATCTCTCTTTGTTGAATTAGGAAGCATTCACAATCTGTTCATGCTTTGTTTATGCTGTGTTTAAGATTTAATGAAGATTTGTTACTGGTATCCAGAAACAAGAAAACTTCAATGTTCTCTGCTTAAGAGATTTTAAATGACCCTGTTTTGCTCTTTAAGTAGCTGCATCCCTAGACAATGACTCTTAAAATGGTTTCAAAAATGGAGGTTAGAAATAGCAGTAGAAAGGATGCAAATAAATTAGGTGGAATTTACTAGTTTACACACACACACCCACACATTGTTTACCTGCCTTTGCTTCAGAGGCAACAGTGTTAGAAAAATAACCAGACAGCAAACCCTGGTTAAAATATGATTCCGTTTCTTAATTTATCACTTCCAGTTATTAGCAATATCAAAATAGTAGTCTCATCCATTATTTTGGTGGTGGTATGTGATGGGTTTTGGAGTCAGAACAGAGATTTATGGATCAAAAACTTAAATTCGAATTCTCACCTTTGCCACTTAATAGCTTTGTGAACTGGGGGAAATTGCCTAGTCTTCTGGGCTTCTGCTTTTTTGTCAGTAAAATGAGAATAATAATACGTTGAGGGATTGTAGAAAGATTAAATGAGCTCATATATGAACAGTGTAAAACATAAGACCTGGCATATAGGAGGCACCCGGTAACTGGTAGCCATTTTCATGACTGTGTCCCATAAATACTCTTTTAATATATAAAACAAAGTGTTAAAGGGAATGCAGAATATAACCAACAACCATTGGTGTGACCCCCACCTAAAATGCAAATTTTTAAAAAGTAAGTTACTAAAAATACAAACACACACTAGTTTCAAAATCTTTTAAAGTCATTCTTACATAGCTACATAAACTTGACCAGTGTCTGGAATCTTCTTTTACCCTTAGAGATTGTTTGGTGTTTACATCTCAAAGGTAATCGTGCTGAATGTAAACCTTACTGTTTTTATGCCAGCCAGTCTCCCTCTCTCTTGCTTCCATTTCTCTTCCCAGTCCATCCCACACCACTGTTTCCTCTCCTGGTACCTGTCACAGAGCTCAGAGCAGTATGGACAGCCAGCTGCTGGAATTGTTCTACCTGCCTTTTTCTCCACTCTGGGTGCTTGGAACAGAATAAGGAGTCAACAACCCAAGGCCCAGGGAGATACACTTTACATGCATTATCTCATAATAAGCTTCACACAATCCTTGTTCCAGAGGCTTCATTTGGCTCATTTTACAGAGGAAGAAACCAACTCTGAGAGCTTTTTCAAGAGGAGCCAAAGATCATATCGTTAGTATATAATAAAGCCAGGTGTATCAGGGCTCTCAGATTCCAAAGCCCAGTTCTCAATCTGTGTTCTCAGGTAACCTGATCTAGGTATATCCTTTATCTGGCCCTCACTTGTCAGGAAAAAAATTGATCAGAACTTCTGGCCATCTCTTTGAAGGACAATTTGTTTGGAGAACATCCAGCACAATATTTTTGGTTTTATTCAGCTATTGTGTTCCCTTAATTTGTGGGCAGACTTTCCCAAGTGGAAAAATTATATAAAATAAAATGTTTGAAAAGCATTTCACACTGTGATTGAGTCATTAAAAAGAAGAGTCATTAATAATGCATTGACTTTCATTATACTTTCAGTCACCGGGAGCTGTCAATGGAGAGTTACTATTCTCTTCTGACGAAGTCAAAGTCATACAGGGGTCTCTAACAATGCACACAATTGTTCTAGCACCGTAAAAGTAGGAAATTGTTCTCTTATGGAAAATTCATTTCATGGCTATGGGGCATAGTTAACATTCTGGAAGAGCTGGGGTCTAAGGATGGGATGGGATGGAGAATGAATAGAGAGAATGGAATCTGAAATAAATGAGAAACACCCAGCCAGTTACAGATGGTTTGGTAAACACCTCCCCTGCCCTCTTTGTGTCAATGCAGCAAAATTCTGTCCCCAAATCATTCCAGGATGGCCCTCTATGCTAGTAAATTCTCTATTGATTTTTGTGATCTTCTTAATTAAAAAGAAAGTTGGAATGTAAATGTGGACAGCTTTTGGATCTTAGGATGCACACCTTTTTCTTCTCTAAAAATACAAGCCCGCTATAACAATTGGATTCTGAAATTGACTCAGGTATTCTGGGCCCTGAGCCAAAGTCCATATGTGTGTAGCAAAGAACACTCAGCACTTATTTGGGTGAGTGTATCAACAGGCAATAACTCTCCTAGCCCCTGCCTGGAATAGAGTTTACAGACTACTTAGAAGGGCAAAAAGGAACAATCTGCAATGAACATTTTAAGTGATGCAGGGCCCCTCAATAGCAAGAGGCAGCAGAGGACGAAAACAGAAATCATGGATCCTTTTTCCTGTGTAAGCCGCCCAGCACTGGAAACCACAGGGTACCTGACCATGGGGCTTGCAGACCTCCAGGGGACCAGGAAAATGAAGGCCAAACAATTTACTAGGCTGGGAAAACTCCCCCCAACCGAGGCTACCTTCATTCTGGCCTTAATGTTGCTGTTTTCTTCTGTAAGCTTTCAGCATTAAAGCAGCATTTTTTTTAAAAAAACTGAGCTCTGCAGGAATATATGGTGCCAGCACCTCAAATTCATTAAAATTTCATTAACATCCACTTATGGAGTTGACATTTATTTGCTGAAAAGCATTTTCTGATAACACTATAGAAAAAGGCAAATGAGATATTCTTCTTAGGGATCAGAAACAACCAAATTCCTTTCCAGACTGGGTAGATATAGTTTTATTAGGACAGAATGTTATCCTCCAGCAGTCAGGTAGGTGAGAGTGCATGGGCGGCAGGGAAACCCAGTTCAGTGGTGAGCCTAAGGAATACAGTTGTACAGTGCCACTATTTGAATTGTGTAAGTAGGCATGGCAGATCAGCATCTCTGCTTCTGTTTGTTTTCAACTTTTAATATGGAGTGTTTCCAATATAAACAAAATTAGAATGCCATTTATGCCTCTACTCACTTCCCTCTCTCTGTTGTTTTTTGAACCAAATTTGGTCTTCATGTTTGTTTTTGACCACAGAAACATCATATAATTATGAAAAGTAAGCTACAGAAGTATGGAGAATAATTCTGTGTAATACCCTTGTAGTCATCAAACAGAATTAATAAGTGATCATTTTGTCATATTTGCTTCAAGTCGATGTCTTTTAAGTCATATCTTAAATAGATTCTTTTTCTGTCTCTCTCTTTCTATCCCCCCACTCTTCTAATTTTTATGTTGAAAAAGCTGGGTCATTTAATCTGTAGAATTTTCCAGTAGGAATTTTGTTGGCTCTATGGTATAATTTAACATGTTCCTCTCTTTTCTGCATTTCTTAATCAATAGTTATTGTTGCGGGTAGTGGCTAGCTGGGGCTGGTGGTGTAGGCGGTAAAGAAATTTACCAAGACAGTTGTGGGTAACGAAAGGCAAATTTATTAGAGAAAGTATGAAAATATGTTGCAAGGGTGCAACAGGCAGATCAGCAAGAGAGGAGCTGACTGCCAGAAGACAAAGGCTTGCTGGGGATTTTATAGGATGGTGCTCATGCTGGAGAGGGCTACGTGCAGTAGCCCTGATAATGCCAATATGGCACTGAGCTAACTTGCATTTTTCTATTAGCAGAGGGTCTGGTGATAAGTCAGGTGCAGGAAGATTATGAGCTATCTGTACAGGAGGGCTGCATGTCCTGGACCATGAAGAAAGACAGACTTGTAGCTTATCTGCTCTTTCTTTATACTTTCCCCTGCTCCCACCAGCCTGACTTCTTTTCCCTTATTAGGACTCCACAGTTATGTCTGGAGGATTGGTAAGATCTAGATTAAACTATTTTTGTGGGGGCGGGTGGCAGTGTGAGTGGTGGCTAAAGTACTGCATAAGACACACTTAAGGTCTGGGGTGTGTGCATGTGTGTGTGTGTGTGTGTGTATGTGTGTGTGTGATGGCAGATATTGATAAGTATTGCATAGATCCTTGAATTAATTAGGTTTGCAAAATGGCATTCTATCTCTGCTATTTCACTTTACACAGAAACTTCCCTCCATCTAGCCTTTGGTTACCAGACCCAGCTCCTCTTTTGCAAAGTCACATCAACACATTCTCTTTTTCATCTCAACAGACTGTGCACTCAGGAAGAAAGGAAAGGCAGAAAGAATTTTGTTTTTCCTTTTTCTGATTTTTGTTATTAGGAACTATATTAGATATGCAAAGTATATTAGTCTATTTTCATATTGATATGAAGAAATACCTGAGACTGGGAGATTTCTAAAGAAAAAGAGGTTTAATGGACTCATGGTTCCACATGGCTGGGGAGGACTCACAATTATAGCAGAAGGCAAAGGAAGAGTAAAGGCATGTCTTACACGGCAGCAGGCAAGAGAGCATGTGCAAGGGAACTGCCCTTTATGAAACCATCAGATCTCATAAAACTTATTCACTATCATGAAAATAGCATGGGAAAATTTGCCCCTATGATTCAATTACCTCCTACTGGGTCCCTCCCACAGCATGACATGTGGGGATTATGGGAGCTATAATTCAAGATGAGATTTGGGTGGGGACACAGCCAAACCATATCACAAAGTTACAAAGATTAATATAATAAGCAATCTGGTGTATGGAAACTTCTCACCATGCTTTTAATTTGCCTTTCCCTGATGCCTAAAGACAGTATTTTTGTTTTATTTTGTTTCTTTGTTTGTTTTTTTAATGGGTTTACAGGCCAGGTAAAGAGATTTTAACTGGCTTCTGGTTTTCTGTCACTAAAGACCAAGAACGTCAATTCCACACAGTTGGAGGAAGGAAGAGACAAAGGTTACATCTGGGCACACAGCTGTAGCTCCTCTTGGCCTTGTGGCAGCCCAAGTGAGCATCGTTAAAAGTGAGAATATAGCCCACAGGAGAATACCATTTATCAGGCAGCATGGCAGGAAAAAATACTGGAGAACCACTGGACTAGAGGTGAAAAGGTGAAGGGGAGAAGTCTCAACATCTGTCAGAGGAAGAGATCTGAGCACCAAGCCACCCTGTTGTCTGAAGAATTACACTTGAGAAAGCTTACACGTACATGTGCTATGTTGGGTTGAGTAAATAATTAAAGAAAAGGGAGGTTTAGAAGACAGAAGGATGTGGCTGAAATAATAAAGGCAGGCATAGCCCCAGGTACCTAATAACTGGGGGTCTGAATGCCAACAGGAATCAGGCAAACAATAAAGATGGTGGCAGTGGGTTTAGTATATTACACCTAGGAAAAGGTGGGAATGAAGTCACCTGGAGACATCCCCTCCCATCAGCTTTATCATCCAATGCTTGGTTAGTGAAAATGCAGGCCCAATGTTTCCAGGACTTCCAACTCTTCAAGAGAAGTTGCAATCTCCAGTTTACATAAAAACTCCTGATTTTTTTTTTTTTTTTTTTTTAGACAGAGTTTTCCTCCTGTTGTCTAGGATGGAGTGCAATGGCCTGATCTCGGCTTACTGCAACCTCCACCTCCTGGGTTCAAGCAATTCTCCTGCCTCAGCCTTCCGAAGTAGCTGGGATTACAGGTGCCCATCACAACGCCCAACTAATTTTTTTGTATTTTTAGTTGAGATGGAGTTTCACTATGTTGGCCACGCTGGTCTTGAACTTCTGACCTCAGGTGATCCACCCACCTCGGCCTCCCAAAGTGCTGGGATTACAGGCATGAGCCACTGCGCCTGGCCAAATCTCCTGATTTTTAAAAGCATCCTCCTGTATTTTTTGTAACATTGTGCCATGCAAACAGTACATCTATAGACAGATTTGGCCCTCTTGGCCTCCAGGTTGTTTTCTTTGCATCAGAGGTTTGGTCTCATTCCCTGGGGCCTACAAGGTGTCCTTTAGACAGGGCCCTGGATACCTGCTCCCTATTCCCCTGACCTCACCTCCAGGTATGATCACACTTACTGATTGGGAAATAGTTATTTCCATTTCATGTGCCCTCAGACACAATCATGCAAACTTTTTCTACTTTGAACGTTGACCTAGCAAGCTTCAACTTGTTCTTTTTTTGTTTAGTTGTTTTTGATTGAAGATTTTTTTCCTATATTCAGCAGAAGTGTCCGAAGTGTGGATGTTATATATGGATTGGAACATAAGGTTCCTGTAACTTTAGAAAAAATAGAAAAACTCTATATTTAAGCAGTGCATATAGATATACGAATAACGCAATATTCTAAAACTTAATTCATTCAAAGATATGGCAGTGTGTTATAATACCATACTAATTATAAATCTTGGGTAAAATTGATACTTCTGAAATACCTAAAGCCTTGCATATGACGAATAAATAGAGTCTAGGAATATGTAAGTTACCCATTTTCAAATTTCTAAAGAGATGCCATGTGGCAGGGATTATCAACTTATTCTATGTAGCCCTTAAAGGTGGAATTTTGGCAAGAAATAGCTGAGAAATGGATTAGAGTTAGAAGGAATCTCATAACAGTACTTCTGAAACACAGGAACACACTGCTTCAAGAAGCAGTGAGTTCTGTCACTAAAGAGATTCAAATGACACTACCATGGTATGGAAGCAGGAAATGGTACCTCAGGGACCTCAGTCCATCAAATAATATACAAGTTCCCTTCCAAACCTGATGTTAAGAATTTGATGAGATTAAAATTCATAAACAAGGCAAAGAAAATCTTCCACTAACAGTAATAAAGAAGCAGGAACTGAAAAAAATATATAGTTGAATGGAAGCATTAAATCAAGAAAAAACAGTCATTATATAAATTAGTATAAAGTTTTAAGTAACATCCATTATTTCAGTTACTTTCCATACTTTATAATCATGATGTAGCATTTTTTAATTATAACCAATTGTATAGCTAAAGGCCCCCGGGGCTAAGTGACTAGCCTAAGGTCATAAGGCAGTTAGCATTTTCATCATGAATTAGAAGTCAGCACTTTGACTCTGAGCTAATAATGAGTTTCTTTTATTATGCATTTGAATTGTTATATATTCCAAATCAGGAGTATACTTTGTGATAGGGTTTGGCTATGTCCCCACCCAAATCTCATCTTGCACTGTAGCTCCCATAATCCCCACGGGTTGTTACAAATCAGAAAGCATTGCAAAAGCAATACAGGGTGAGTGATAAGCTAAGAAAAGGATAGGTGCAACAAATATTTACTAAATTCCCACTCCAGACTGGGTCATATATTGTACCTTTATTTATTCTCACAGTAACTGCATGAGTGGCCATTAATATCATCCCTTTTTTTATAGATTTAGAGAAGTTAATTAGCTTGTTTACAGTTATACAATTCCAAAGGGTCAGAGTTGGAATTTTTTACCTCTATTGTAAAACTAGCTCAGATTATTTCAATTGAAATATGACAAAAGGCCAGGCATGGTGGCTCACACCTGTAGTCCCAGCTATTCAGGAGGCTGGGATGGGAGGATCACTTGAGCCCAGGAGTTCAAGTTCAGCCTGGGCAACAGAGCAAGACCTCTATCTCTAAAAACAAAAAACAAAGCAACAACAAAAAAAGAGAAGAAAAAGCAAGAGGTAATCTATTTAGACTTACTTAGGAGACCTGGTACTTATTGCAACAATCACAGGGATGTTTTGTACCTTCCTGTGATTCTGTTTCCTTATTTACAACCCAAAGATAGCTTTATTTGGATCACAATGCATTTGTTATTAGTAGTAGTAGTAAAACTAGTCATTTTTAATTCATAGATATTCTACTATGCTCTTATTTTTGGAAACAAAGATGATTTATATGTTACAAACACATGAGATTAGGAACTAATTATTGATATACACCAGGTGCAGCTGTGTCCTCCACAAACTTTTTCCCTTTTTTGGTCATGAAACTGTCATGATTTTTCTTTAAACTAATAATAATAATATTTCATTTCCTGTGCACCTGCAAAAGAAAGTCTAACCATTTGTTAAAAATAAATTTGAATTTATTTTTAATTTGTTTAAATGAATCTATGTTGTTAATGTCTTATAGGTACAGGGCAAAATTCAGATGAGACTTTCATTAGAAGATGAAAGAAAACACAATTATTTAAAAGAATTGGGAATGTAATTCGTATTTTTCTTTGTCAATTTAAAATACTCTGCCAAGCCACCATTCTGTCAATGGATAATATCTGCTGTTTATTGTGGGCCTACTGTGTCTCTGGCTTTCTGCTAGATGATTTAGGTATATGAGGAATATTATCTTTATGTCTCATAGGACAGCAGCAAAGGTCACCCAGCTGATCCATCTAAATCCCAAAAGACTTGACAGATGAGAAACAATGAGAACCCCCAGTGATGGCCTAGATGGGTTTTTCACATCAGACTCTTTATGGAGCAACTAAACATTTAACTTAATTTGTCTTTAAATCAGAAATTCTGAAAATGGAAGTGAAAAGGCTAGCTGATAGAATTTGCCAGCATTACTGATTCCCAGGGAGCAGAATTCACAAATTTGCAGCACAATGCTCATTTATTAATTTGGCTGCCTGGAACAGCCTTTCTTTTTCTTTTTGTTTCAGCAATTGCTTCTTTCTCCTACTGCCCTGTCTTCTCAGCAGCATCCAAAGCACCCTACACTTAGCCTATCATTTCATGTTTTCATTGTATTGCAAATATATTTTATGTGTCTGTCTCTACAATTAGGCTCTGTAGGAATAGCATGTTATTTTCTTCAGCATCTGCCCCAGCACCTAGGAATTAAAATGAATGAGTGGATGAATGGATGGCCACCTGGATGGGTGCATTGCAAAATGATTTCAGGGCCCCAAACTACTCAAATAACAACTCCTTCCTTTGCCCAGAGAGGCTGGAAAAAAGTTAAATGTGACAACTGAGTAGAAGAGATCTGGATTTGTAATGCTGGCTTGTATCTTACTGATATTTTCTCCAATAAATGAACCTGTTGTGATTTCACTGCTTGGTGGAGTTCTTAACAGCCTTTCAATACCTTTGTTTTAATGGCTCAAAAGAAGTTGTTACAGTGTTTGCAATGAATGCAAATTATGGATCCATAATCCTGAGTGTCTCATAAAGAATCTCACTAAACAGTTATTGTACCTATACAATAGCATCTCTTATGAAATCCCAGTGAATCAGCTTTAAACAAAACCATTGTCGCCCAAGTCTGCAGTGTGAAATTTTATGAGAAACTCAACTGGCTTTTACTCCCCTACCAATCAACACTCTGCATAATGGGGAAAAAGCCAGAATATAGAAAATGAGGCTGGTAAAGACTGGCACTTTGAGATAAATAATGCTTATTTTAGCTAGATAGCAAAGCTATTTTGTTTAATTTCTTCTGTCCAATACGTACTTCGTATGGGGAGAAAATTACATCCTCATGGAATCAACAGCAACCAAAGAGATTATTTTTAAATATGTTACGTATATTTTAAAATAATACCTTACCCTCATTTTATGTTTCAAAGCTTACAAAATCCTTTTAAATTTGTATTATTTCATTTCATCCTCATAATAGTCTTGTGATTCTGGCTTCTTGTTATTGTTGTCATGTTATGTATGAGTAAACAGATTCAGAAAATACCTGGCTCAGGGAATGTTAGTGCCTCCTCCCAATAGCTCAGACTGGAAAACCAGAAAGTCTTGTATCTTCCCTACCATAGCTGTTTGACATCAAATGTGTTACTCTTTGTGAAATTGCTTTCATAGTTGTCTCCTTTTCTACCTCCATTGTCATTGCCTTACATTTTGCCTCACACAGTACCCAGTACACAGCAGGTACTCAATGAATATTTGTTGAGTGAGTGAGCCAGCAAGTCCTCTGAGGCTGTGGAGGTTACTCTTTCAAATGATCCTCTCCATGCCCATAAAAGTGCTCTTTTTAGTGTACACATTTGATGTATATGATTCCTCTGATCAGTATCACCAATCTCACAGAAAGAAAAAATAATAAAATTTCATTTGATCACATGAAGGGCTTTCCAAGATCTGCCTCTGATGGCCTGTTTAGCTCCATCTCCTGCCACTTCCTTGTTCTTCATGGTTGTTTCATCCTGAAGTGGAAACCACTCTAGCCCTGATGTGCACCAGGTTCTCATAGAGGAAATCAAACACCAGTTTAAGTTTGTTCTTTGAAGGTTTCCCTGACTCTAACAAGCAAACCCATCAGATCCTTCCCTTAACATATCATTGACTTTGAATACTTTATCTCATTGCATTATATATGTTGCTTACCTATTTCCCTCTGAAATTTAAATTCCTAGAAACTCGCTCTCCCTTTCTAAATCGTTGTGTCACTACCAGCACAATGCTTGAAGGAGGACTAAACATTTTAAATAATTTTTAAAAGTTAGTTAGAAAAAATGAGTGAATGAATGCCAAGCAGTGGATCCATGCCACCTGACTGCTCGACATTTCCTTCTTCAGATAACCACTCTTTTCCACTTCATATTCACTCTTTTTAGACCATGTGATTAGCATTCGTCCCATGGATGAGGCGGGCAGGCACAGGCTCAGGCCTGGACAATCAAAGCATGATGTTCTCTCTTCCTAGCTTCATGGATGAGCTCTAAGGTGAACAGTTGGACCAACCAGACCCTTGATGTGGATATTGGTCAACAGTGTCAGAAACAGTCTTTGTATTAGTCAGGGTTCTCTGGAGAAACAGAACCAATAGGATGGATAGGAGATAGATAGATAGATAGATAGATAGATAGATAGATAGATAGATAGATAGATTTTTAAGAGGAATTGTCCCACATGATTATGGAGGCTTAAAAGTCCCACAATAAGCTTTCTGCAAGCTGGAGAACCAGGGAAGCCAGTAGCATGACTCAGTACAAATCCAAAGGCCTGAGAATCAGGCAGACTGCCGGTGCAAGTTCCAGAGTCCGAAGACTAGAGAACCCAGAGTTCTAATATGCAAGGACAGGAGAAAATGGGATCCTGGTTCCAGAAGATAAAAAGAGAGCAAATTCACCTTTCTTCTGCCTTTCTGTTTTATCCAAGCCTTCAACCAATTAGATGCTGAGTGTCCACACTTAATGAGGGTGGATCTTTCTTACTCAATCTACTGATTCAAATGCTAGTCTCTCCTGGAGACCCCCCTCACAGATATACCTAGAAATAATGTTTTACCAATTAGTTGGGTATTCCTTAGTCCAGTCAATTTGACACCCAAAATTAGCCATTGCAGTCTTCTTCTGGGATCTCCAGGCATCAAGGTCAATGACTGGAACTGCCGTTCTGCTCACCATGGAGACAGCCTGCCTGAAAATGAAGCTTGCACTGAGGAGAGGAAAGCAAAGCAGAGGCATGGAGAAAGCCTGGTACAGATGGCCCTGTTGAGGTGACTTGTTCTTGAGAGCTGTGCCAGAAATCTTCAAAATTTCAACTACATGAACCAACGTAGTGTCTTCTCCTTTTCTAAAGCTACTTTGCACTGGATTTCAGCCACTTGCAACAGAAAAAGCCTTGACTAATACAGTGGTCAATATCAAAATTAATTAACAAAATAAGCAAAATCAAATCAGGTTACCCAACTCTATAAGAAGTGTCCTTTCCGCCCTATATCACTATCTCTCTATTTTAACAACAGGCTGGAATGAAAATATTAAGAAGGCAGAGTGTTCCTGATCTTTTATTTCCCTACAATGAAATCTTGAGTGACCTTGCTGAACATTTTAAAAGGTTCAAAGAAAAGCAGATGGAAGATTAGTAGTGTAAAATGGCAAATACCAATAGCTCCTTAATCATAAAAGCATCATTGCAAACTTTATAATAAAATGCATTTAATAAGACAGAATCAATAACAGTGCATACTTTAATTGTTCAAAACTTAGGCGAGAATGAGGACCTGTTTAGCTATTGCAAGAGTGAGCAAGTAAGACAAAGAAATAAACCCAGAAGCCCCCTTTATTCTCTAGGGTGACTTCCCATCTCAGCTTTCTGCTTCCACTGCAGACTTCCCTGTCTATCACTAGCAGAGAGTGAATGGGAATTTATGTCCATCATAAAATGCTGTCCAATAGGTAGTTTTATAAGATTTATACACATACATTAAGTCTCTCTGTCCTTTGCCATGTACCTCCAATAAACCTCATGGTTCTCCCTCGTCATTTCATGCCAAATGAAAAGTGGTAATATTACCAGATTTGTAGTTAATTATCATGAAATATGACTCCTAATGATTTAACATCTTTGTTAAGAAGTCATGGTAACATGCAGTACAACGCTGAAAAACATCATTAAAGCTATCATTTATCCATGACATTTACATTTTGCTCACAGTCAAACAAAAGTTAATTGACAAAGCACATGTATACAATATTTATTGAGAAAATAGCTCTCTTTCTTGCTGCCAGTTAGTTTAGCGTATTAAAATTTTATTTATAGGATCTAACTTTTCTTATTCTTTTAATGACCTTGAAAGTGAATTATGTTTCCTTCCCCTTACATTGAATTTATGGGAAAGTAACCCTCCCTTGACAAAGGAGCTCTAAGCTGATACAAGAGAATTGCTTCACATTTCATTTCTCTGATGAGCAAACATGTTGTAGGAATATGGCATGGAACCGTACAAAGCTTGACTAGGGAAATGCAGTGTAAGTTCTCTTTTTTCTCTAAATAACAAGTGCTTTTAGGGAGAGTTCACTGTAGTTCTCTCTTCTCTAATATGTATCTCCAACCCATGCCTACCCCTCAAAATATTTCTGTGTTCTTCAAATTTACCAAGAAAAATATAATAGCAGCACTAGCTTCTGAGGGATGTGAAATACTGCAGATTCAGTAGTCTGGGCCATCAGAATCCAGATCTAAGAAACTTTTACTCCATCTGATGTCTACTTAGATGATTCGATCTGATGAACTTTGTCTTCTTGGCTAGAAATAAATGTGCTATTTACTAAATGGCAACCTTACTTCACCCCACTATATAAAACAGAACCCACTTCTCTCTCTCCAGCCTACTCACCCTGTGTTATATCTTCATAACCCTCGTCTCCATCTGGCATATAAAACATATCTTATCTTTATACCTTTGTTTATTCTCTGTTCTCCTCTCCGCCTCCAATGAGAATGTAAGTTCCCCGAGGGCAGGCTCTCTGTCTTTGTGTATGTTTCCAGACTTTAGAAGAGAGTATTCAATAAATATTTTCAGACTAAATACATGATATGATAAACCTGGAGAATCATGTTGTTAGTTCTCAAGGACTTCCTTATTCAAGAAGCATGGTTTAGGGTCAAACCATATTTATAAATTAATTTCATGGTAATTTCATTCTATACCCAAGCTTCTCAAAGATATTTCAAGATCCAACACATTACTCACTGATTTTATTAAATTTTCTTTTTCTTTTCAATCCATAACACTTACATGATCTCTTCTCAAAAACCCTACAAAATTTCTCTTCTTTGCCTTCCTCAACTCTGATGAATTTCTTACCTCCATCTGTTTCCCCACCCCTTTCTCTCTCAGCATTTTAAAATATAGTTGAATTTTACATTTTTTTTCCAAGCAAGAAAGACTCCTTCCTTTACGCAGGTGAAAGGGGTGGAGATGGGGTAGTAATTGGGCTGGAAATTACAGGATAGTCTTTGGAAGAATGAAAAAATAATTTATGATACTTTTTGATTAATCATTTAGAATTGCCACATATGTACAAATAAATGCAACCCCCCCCCAAAAAAATGGAAAACTACACCTTAAAGCACTTTAAAAATAAAGAGTCAGAGAAACCTAGCTTTCATAGTAGGAACTTTTGTTTTTCTAAACAGAATATATTGACAAATTCA
This sequence comes from Macaca mulatta, assembly GCF_049350105.2. Lineage (NCBI taxonomy): Eukaryota > Metazoa > Chordata > Mammalia > Primates > Cercopithecidae > Macaca > Macaca mulatta. The sequence continues at coordinate 68,742,579 of NC_133415.1, forward strand.
AAACATCATAATGCATGACCACTGCCATACATTGAAATGCAAGTTATTTGATATTAATAAGGATATTTATTCTTTGGCTACATACCTAAAACCAGTACAGGTTCTAGCTCATGATGTGTTAATGAGGTGAAACATGTACCCTCCCATGAGTTTTAGAGAAATGGCAACAGCATAATTAAAATCTATAATTAATAACAGACCAGCAAAATTCAACAATGAGATTGAAAACTTCATATTGAAGTACAGTTTTCAAAAATTTAAATACATTGCTGTCATACGAATATAAATTGCATGTGTCCAAGATTGATTTAACTCTCTGATGGAACTAGCATGATGATAAACTAGTTCAAAGGAAATCTGAGCCACTGAGTATGCATTGGCTTTAAGGAAATGTGGAAGTAGATAGCTAAGATAGATACAAAACTAGCTTTTGCTCTAATGAACAATTAAACAATAACCTTTGAGGTTATCTTTCTACCAGACAAACTTCACTTACATTTCTATTAGACAAAATTATTTGTATCACTCTTAATTTCCTGCAATCCAGTCTTTACCTTTAGAAGAATATGAAATATCTAAACCCAAGGAAACTAGTAAAATAGCTACCCAGAAAATGAAATTATCATTGGGCAGGCCTGTTAACTAATACTCCAGTGTGACAGTGAAAGAACATGTAGTCATTCTTTTAACTATTTCCAAGTTTTGTAGTATTATTTTCTTAACATTAGCCACAAAAATAGAAGAAATGGACCAAACCCGCTGCCATCAGCAAACCAGTGTTAAAATATGACAGACTATAAACTATATTATAATTTCATTAAGATATCATTATCAATGTAACTATTATTTAAATATCAACAAAATAACTATAGTTTATTAAGCATTGTCTTTGTGCCATTTATGTTTGTATATAAAAACCATAGGTATAGTTCTTCCCATTTGACAGATGATGAAAATGGCAGTCATGGGGCTTAACCTATGCAAGGTTATACAGCCAGTGGTAGAATTATTAACTCACTTTTCACTTATCTCCTTGCTTTATTGCATCAGAGTAACCACTGGGCTACCTACAGCATACATTTCATAGACAACTCAGCAAAATTTTCTCAGCAAAATGAAGGGGCCAGAACTCTGATAATCCCTAGTCAGGTAATGTAGCCAAAGACAAAATTTCATCCCAGATCTGAAAATACAGAAGGGAAAAGATGACACTATCAAAGACTGCAAATATCACAGAAAGAGAGAAAAATAGATTTCATGTATTTTCCTCACAGATGAACACATTTTTACCTATGGAAACTCCCCACCTCCCCAACACAAAAAATTTAAACCTCACCTGAATTGATGTGATCAGTCCATTAGCTATAAAACTATTAATTTAAGAAGACTACAAGAACAAAGGGAATTTATTCAATGACAATACAGGAATACAATGAGCTGACTCTAAATGGAGAGACAAGATATTTAATCCCTAAATCTAGAAGAGGTAATTTGGCAGGAAAACAATCTGATTTGTTCAATAAATAAACAGCAATCGCAGTAATGGTACAGGGAGGGAGGCTGAGAATGAGACAGAAAGCACAGAGGGAAACTTATAGATTTAAAAAGGCACAAGATATCTTGATTCAAACAAACTATGTAAAAAAGGTACAATCAAAAAATGAATAATAACTGTTATATCAAGGAAAAGAAATTTAATATTAATTTTTCAGTGCTATATTTGTATTGTTTTTTAACTATTCTGTATTTTAGAAATATATATATGGTGATATTTACAGGTCAAATGATATACTGAGAATTGCTTCAGAATAATCCAGGGACCAGGAAAATAAGGGAGAGGGTACAGATAAAGCCATTTAGGAAACGAGATGATCATTGTTGAAGCTATATAATGGGTATATGGGAGTTTATTATCCTATTACTTCTACTTGTGCATATAGTTGGCATTTTCCATGATAAAATGTTGGAAGAGAACTCACTGGGTTGTATACAGACAAACAAGTAAAGCAATGAAATAATTTTTATAATTTTTTTTGATATGTATTTTTTCTTTTTTTTTTGTTTGCTGTTGTTGTTGTTTGTTTCGAGACAGAGTTTCGCTCTTGTTGCCCAGGCTGGAGTGTAATGGCATAAACTTGGCTCACTGCAACCTTTGCTTCCCAGGTTCAAGCGACTCCCCTGCCTCAGCCTCCCGAGTAGCTGGGATTACAGGCATCTGCCACCACGCCCAGCTAATGTTTTGTATTTTTAGTAGAGATGGGGTTTCATCATGTTGGCCAGGGTGGTCTTGAACTCCTGACCTCAGGTGGTCCACCCACCTTGGCCTCTCAAAGTGCAGGGATTACAGGTGTGAGCTACTGTGCCTGGCCTTATACGTATTTTTCTAAAAGAGGCAGCTAGAGCCTTTTCTATTCCATAAAGAATATCTGTTAACTTAAAGTTTTAACTCAGTTTTACCAAACTCATTCTTTGTCACAAGTGGCTAGAGAGGCAACCCTAAAATTACTTCAAGTTCAAGATTAATTAGGGTCTGTGGTTGATATGGTTTGGCTCTGTGTCCCCACCCAAATCTCATATCAAATGTAATCCTCATAATCCCAATGTGTCAAGAGCAGGACCAGGTGGAGATAGTTGGATCATATGGGCAGTTCCTCTATTCTGTTCTTGTGATAGTCAGTGAGTTCTCACGAGATCTGATGATTTTATAAGTGTCTGGCATTTCTCCTGCTCGCACTCATTTCGTCCACTGCCCTGTGAAGAAGATGTCTGCTTCTTCTTTGCCTTCTGCCATGATTGTAAGTTTGCTGAGGCCTCCCAGCAATGCAGAACTGTGAGTCAATTAAACCTCTTTCCTTTATAAATTACCCAGTTTTGGGTATTTCTTCATAGTGGCGTGAGAAAGGACTGATACAGAAATTGGTACTGGGAGTGGTGCACTGCTAATAAAGATACCCAAAAATGTGGAAGCAACTTTAGAACTGGGTAACAGGCAGAGGTTGGAATAGTTTGGAGGGCTCAGAAGAAGACAGGAAGATGTGGGAAAGTTTGAAACTTCCTAGAGACTTGTTGAATGGGTTTTGACCAAAATGCTGATAGTGATATGGACAATGAAGTCCAAGCTGAGGTGGTCTCAGATGGAAATGAGTAACTTATTGGAAACTGGAATAAAGGTGATTCTTGCTATGCTTTAGCAAAGAGACTGGCAGCATTTTGCCCTTGCCCTAGAGATCTCTGGAATTTTGATCTTGAGAGAAATGAATTAGGAAATCTGAGGGAAGAAATTTCTAACCAGCAAAGCATTCAAGATATGATTTGGGTGCTTTTAAAAAGCATTCATTTTTATGCATTCACAAAGATATGATTTGGAATTGGAACTTACATTTAAAGGGAAGCAGAGCATAAAAGTTTGAAAAATTTGCAGCCTGACAATGCGATAAAAAAGAGAAACTTATTTTCTGAAAAGAAATTCAAGTTGGCTGCAGAAATTTGCATAAGTAATGAGGAGCCAAATGTTAATCAACAAGACAATGGGGAAAATGTCTCCAGAACATGTCAGAGGTTGTCACAGCAGCCCCTCCCATCACAAGCACAGAGGCCTAGGAGGAAAAAATGGTTTCATGGGCCAGGCCTAGGGCCTTGCTGCTTTGTGCAGTCTTTGGAATTGGTGCCTTGAGTCCCAGCCATGGCTAAAAGGTGCCAATGTACAGCTCAGGCCATTGCTTCAGAGGGTGCAAGCCCCAAGCCTTGGTTGGCAGCTTACATGTGGTGTTGGGCCTTGACAACAAGTCAAGAATTGAGGTTTGGGAACTCTGCCTAGATTTCACAGGGTGTATGGAAATGCCTGGATGTCCAGGCAGAAGTCTGCTGCAGGGGTGCAGCCCTCATGGAGAGCCTCTATTAGGGCAGCATGGAAGGGAAATGTGGGGTTAAGAGTCCCCACTGGGGCACTGCCTAATAGAGCTGTGAGAAGAGGACCACCATTCTCCAGACCCCAGAATGGTAGATCCACTGACAGTTTGCACTGTGGGCCTGGAGAAGCCACAGACACTCAATGCCAGCCCATGAAAGCAGCCAGGAGGGAGGCTGTACTCTGCAAAGGCATAGGGCTGTAGCTGCCCAAGGCCTTGGGAGCCCACCTCTTGCATCATTGTGATTTGGATGTGAGACATGGAGTTAAAGGAGATAATTTTGGAATTTTAAAGTTTAATGAGGGCTCTATTGGATTTCAGACTTGCATAGAGCCTGTATCCCCTTTGTTTTGGCCAATTTCTCCCATTTGGAATGGGAGCATTTATCCATTGCCTGTACCCACATTGTATCTAGGAAGTAACTAACTTGCTTTTGATTTTACAGGCTCATAGGCAGAAGGGACTTGCCTTGACTCAGATGAGACTTTAAACTGTGGACTTTTGAGTTAATGCTGAAATTAGTTAAGACTTTGGGGGACTGTTGGGAAGATATGATTGGTTTTGAAATGTGAAAAGGCATGAGATTCCACCAGGGGCAGAATGATATGTTTTGGCTCTTTGTCCCCACCCAAATCTCACCTCAAGTTGTAATACCTATAATCCCTACATGTCAAGGGTGGGACCAAGTGGAGGTAATTGGATCATGGTGGCAGTTCCCCCATGCTGTTCTTGTGATAGTGAGTGAGTTCTCACAAGATCTGATGGTTTTATATGCATCTGGTATTTCTCTTGCTTGCACTCACTTCGTCCTGCCACCCTGTGAAGAAAGTGCCTACTTCTCCCTTGCCTTCTGCCATGATTGTAAGTTTCCTGAGGCCTCCCTAGCAATGCAAAACTGTGAGTCAATCAAACCTCTTTCCTTTATCAATTACCTAGCATTAGGTATTGCTTTATAGCAGCATGGGAACGGACTAATACAGAGGCCATACCACCCTAAATGTGCCCAATCTCATCTTATCTTGGAAGGTAAGCAAGGTCTGCCCTGGTTAGTACTTGCATGGGAGATATTTAGGAAAACTCTGAATGGGATATATTTGAAAACAAGGTCCAAGGTAAGAAGTCTTATAGTAAAAGTGTTTTGGAATAAGCATCGGTAGTTAACCTGGCTGAATTTTATGCCTAATGAAGACCAAGGAAATAACTTGTGCTAAGTGTTCTACCATTAAAATTATCCTAATGTGAAAGGAGCCCAGCTGGTACATATAGCAGCCTTAGATTTCTCTTCAGAAAGACACACCAATGTCCATAATTCCACATTGGCAACTCTGATCCCTTGGCTTCTGTAGCAAAAATATGGACTCTTCATTTTGCAAAAAGATTTGTGGTTTTAAAAATTACAGAAAAAGGAAAATAAGTTAAAAATCATGTATAATTCCAAATGCTTAACTGAGATGTCTGCAGAATAAATATATGATATTTACTCTGTAACTATTGCCCCAACATTTAATTTTTAAATTATATAAAATAAAAAATAAAAGTTTGCATTCTTGTTTTCTTTTCACCTCTCCATTCACACATTTAAATGGCTCTGTTTTATGTTTGCTGTACCAAGCAGTGCTGAAGCAAATATTCTTACCCAATCATCTTTATGCATTTGTGCTGTTATATCCCTAAGGCAGCATTGTTAAACTCCTTATTATAAAATTTAGAAAATAAAGTAATAATCATTTAAATGATGTAGTTAACACTGACACATTTTATTAAACTGAGTTAGTTTTACAAATATAATTCAGATTTCTGGGCTTTGAAAACTTGCCTCCCTGCTTCTTTCATTTCAACAAATATTTATGGAGTGTTTTCTCTGCTAGGCACTGTGCAGCATCATCAAAAGATGAAAGGTGAAGTCCTTGACCTCAAGGCTTGTGAATTGTACTTAGGTCCTTAGATGTAATTATCAAAAGAAAATTTTATTATCCTCATGTTGATCCTAAGCCTAGAATTTGTCAATTTTTTTGCACTGGATTACATAAGATGATACCTAAAAAGCCCTTAGCATAGGGTCTGCCACACGGTAGGTGCTCAAAAGATGTTACCGTTTACCATTATCATCATCTTCATGAATACCACCATCATTATGAATTACTATTTGTAGATAGAACTAATTCTAAACTACCCCAATATAAGAAGGTTCTCAGGAAATTGAAATGAATAAATCCCAGTAGAAGTATTATCATGGTTGTGAATTGCTATATGAACTCATATTTTACATTTTTGTATCAATTTCTCACCAACTTGTTCAAGTTTGTTCAAGTTATTACATTCGAAAAACACTGCTGTGTTGTGTTCTTGGAGTCCGGTATTGCATTACTAATCGATGTGTGGACAACGAATTGCACTTTGGTGCTTAGATCTGCATTCTTTGAAATCAAGCTGCAGCCCTAACTTCTCAGCCTGGGTATGACTGAGAGTCCATTTTAGCAGTCATGGCTTCTGTAGAAAGCAGCCAGGCCAAGCAGCCCAGCTTTCCTGCAAATCCCTGGTGTTCTCCGAGATGCCTCTCCAAAGGTCATGTGGGTAATTGTAAAGAAGGCAGCAATGAGGGTTCAAAATGCCACAACCTTTTTGTTCATGTGTGTCTCCCAGGACTATTTAGAAGTTTCCTACACCCTGCAAGAAGCCCCATATGTAAGCCATTAACAACATAGAAGAAAATATATTTTAAAGTTGCTCATAACTCGTACCTTCAAGTTTCCACTAACTATCTATTGTGGGATTTAAACAAAAAACTTAATTTCTTTTTTATTACCATTGAAGAAACAGAACCCTACTTCAGTACAGATATTGCCTATTTTGAATGCACTTCAAGTGCACAGAAATGGAATAGCCAGACTGCAAGGCGAAAGCAGGGCATGCGGAGCAACCATTTCACATTCAGGAAAAGTTTACAAAACACTGTGACACATGCAAAACAAGGTCAGAGGTAAGGACTCTCACACTATGTGTTTTGGAATCAAAATCACTACTTCATTTGACTGAACTTAAGTGTAAAGAAGACCAACAAGATAACTGATGCAAAGTGTTCTTCTGCTATTACAGTACTGCTATTGAAGACAGAAATGAGTTGATAGACTTGGTATGGAGAGTAAGTGAAATCACACGTGTTTATAGAACACCATCCCTCCCCAGAGAGTTAATAACACATAATCATGATGTCAACATCATGGGATTGTCAGGGAGGTAGTAGGTGAGATAATGGACTGCTGTTGCTACCTGTTTTATCATGTGTACATTGACTTCTATTACCATTTCAGTAGCTCTTGGAAGACACCTGAGACCAGGATAAGTTAAGCCAAGTTCTCAATGACTCAGGGCTAGTGAAAAGCAGGACTGGGAGGGATCTAGACTCAGCATCCTGCTCAAGTCTTTCCACATACCCTCATTCGGCTACTGCATCCTGTTCACTTTTCTATCTGATCTGTCAAGACAGGAAACAGTCATTTGCCTCTCCATATCAAGTAAGAACCTGTCCTCCCCTGAAGTTGGGTTGGGTGTGTCATTTAGTCTTATTTTCATAATGAGGATTCCACTCCCTTTACTCCTTCCTTATGACCTATCCCTAAGTCTGCCACAGTCCCTTTCTGGGTATGATTCAGGGGCAAAAGCCTTTATCCTTCAGAACTCCATAGCTCAGAACATAATATATGCATTGTTAGGCATCACAAAGGCAGAGTATGTTTTATAACTGTAACATCACTGCAGTATTTCAATATACCTTGCTATCACTGGGACCCTGAGGTCTTTTATTCTGTTGTACATATATATTTGTCACCATTCTCAGAATTTTATTAGTATAGTTTATTTTTTTCTTCCTGAATGCTCATATTAAAAACTATACTGTTTATTTTCTTCCAAGTTCTCTAATTCATCACCACAGAAGGACCTTAACAAATTAGAAAAGCGAACAGAAATCCCACTGCTTCGGAGATTCTCATCACTGGGTCTGCAACTCACCTCCCCACACACACCTCTTTTCTCCTCCTTTCTTCTTCCTTTCATCCTTCCTTTTTCTGAGGCTTAGAAAATTTAAGTAACATACCCCAAATTACCCAGCTAGACAGTCTAATATAAGTTATATTCCATCATGTTATACTAGACTGCTTCTCATCTGATTGTCTAGGGACTAAATCCTCTATCAAAAGTGTTGTCTGTGGACCAGCAGCATCAGAATCACCAGAGAGCTTGTTAGAAATGCGAGACCTCAGGCCCCAGCCTAGAACTTCTGAACCAGAGTCTGCATTTTCACAAGATCACAGGTGATTCCAAACATTAAGTTTGAGAAACACTGGTATAGGTCATAGGAACCTATTTAAGAAATATTCAATCTTTCTTGCTACCCAGAAGAACTCTGTCAGTTCACCCATCCCCTACATTACTCAAGGTTAAAACCTCATTCATCAGCACCAATCCTTCAATCAGAGAGATTTTATTTATTTTGCTGGTAAATGGATCGAGGCGGGTCGGCATTTGATCAAGTTTTTCACAATGAGACATCAGAGAGGTCTGCTGAGGACCTTGGGAAAAGGATTTCTTGCTTTTTATAATGAGCCATATAGGAAGAAACTGTATGTCTTCTACCAGTAGATATTATGGTATCTTAAGATGATAGGAACTGTGGCAGTCATCTTGCAACCATGATGGGATGGTTGCCAGGGGCAAATCTAACTGGTTGAAAATAGCAGGGAAGAAATATGGAAGTTGTCAAAGCCACCCCATCTCAAGATTCCTTGCTCTTTGAGATAACAAATTTTGCTTAACGTTTAAGCTAGCTGAGTTGGGAGGTTACTTGCAGCCAAAGGCATTCACACTGATACCAATTATATTTTTCTTCTGGTAATAAATGTGTTACAAGAAGCAATATCAGCATGTCTGTTAAAGCCAAGATAAATTACACCAATCACTGAGTGCATTGAAAGACTATTAGTTTGTCCAGATTAGCAATTTATAAATTAGACTTTAAAATTCCTTTGTCTCTTCTGGCAAAGTTTTGTCTTCCATCACCTCTTCTCTTCCACATCTTTCTCCCTTTATTCTCATCTGCTATCTTTTTTTTTCAGTGAACTATTTTGAAATATATATACTTTAATGCTTTTTAGATAATTATATTTGATTTATACTGAAAATACACCATAGAGAGTAGGTGACAGACCAGGAAGAGTGAAACTGAGAAGTTGAGAGAAGAAAGGGCCCCATATTTTGGTGCAATTACTTGTTAGTTTTTGTGTAGCCTCCTGATAACTTTATGATAAGACTTACTCATCTCTGTTTTTCAATCTTGGTCATTTGGAAACATAATTAATATTTTGTAAAAGTTTTCAAATAACTGGTGAAAATTAGTTCTTAGCAAAGGTGATCAATGATATTTTTAATTGACTTTTTATATCACATATATGATATTCTATTAAGAAAAGTTTTGTAACACCCACCTCCTCAATTTCTGATCCCATATTTATTAATGACCTAAATGTAACATGGTTCTCAGGATGCCCTGCTTTCACCTTGCATTCTCACTATAAGTTTCTGTGCATTTGAAGTGCATTTTAAAAATCAATATCCATGTTAAAATTGGGTTCTGTTTCCTTCAATGATAGTGAAGGGAGTTTAAAGTGTTTCCATATTTCCCACTGGAGATTTGTGAGCCACACATGGCCTGCTGGGAGCTCAGGAACCTTCAATGCTAAGAGACAGGCCTGAGCCTCGAGGTCTAACACAAGTCACCTCTGCCAGATATAGCTTTGTGCCCTAAATATCACTTCCTCTCTTTATAAATCGCTCTATATGGACCCAAACCAAGTCAGGGATTTCAAACTTCCTTGAAAGTCTGTGCTTGCATTCCACCTAGAACTTACAGTCTTGAATGAAATGATCCACTTATTCAACAGAGGAGCATCTATCACCACCAAGTTGCATTTTGATCTAAAGTCTTCACATGCAGTAAATCTGATGACCAGTCTACTTTGAGTCTACAACTATATGTTTACTGGGTGCATAGCAAGATTTGCTAGATGCCATGGATATCCATTGCCATATTTCAGCCACAGGGCTCTTCTCAAAAGCAAATCTGATAATGTTAATACTAATTACCCACCTCCTTAAAATCTTCAAAGGACTCCCCATTGTTCTTAGGATGAAAACTATGGCTACAAGGTGCTGCATGTTGTAAATCAGAATTTCTCAGCTTTGACCATATGTTAAAATGACCTGGGAAGTTGCTTTTTTGTTTGTTAGTTTGCTTTTGTTGTTGTTGTTGTTGTTGTGTATGTGTGCGTATGTGGTTTAGTTTGGTTTTTAAATAAAATATGGCAATGCCGTGGAGCCATCCCATGCCAACTAAATCAGAATGTCTAGGAGTGGGTCTGGGCATAGTTAACTTGTTACAAGTTCCCTATGGGATCTTCTAGCCTAATTCTTCACCCTTCAGCACCTCCCCCACCACAGCCACCCCAGTCTCCTTTTTCAATTATTGAATACCCTGGGCTGCTTCTTGTCTAAGGACCTTGTCCCACACTGCCTAGAATATGCCTCACGCCTTGCCATCCCACTCCTATAGGCCCCCTTATACCGCCAGACCTCATCTCCAGTGGTATTTCTTCCAGGAAGCCTTTCCTCAACCTTCCAGGATAGGTCAGAGGCCCCTTAAAAACTCAGAACATTCTGAATTTGTCCTTTGTTTCAGTTATCACAATGTGCCATTAAAATATTTTATTTCTGTGATTATTTGATTAGTGTTCATCTTTCTCAGTCCATGAGCTCAGTGAAGTCAGGGACAGTGTCTGCTTTACTTATTTTACCTCAGCACAAAGGAGAGCACCTAACACATGGTAGGCGTTGAATACCTACCTACTGAATCAATGAAACTCAATCAGTTCTGCTTACAGCACAACTTAAGGGAAATGTGGAAGAATGTTAGAATAGTTGAGTCCTTCCTACCACAGGACGTTAGTCTACTGTCCCATTGGTAGTACCACTGACATTAGTTGAGGATGAAATAGATGTGAGGTGAAAGACAGGAGTATCCAACAATGTTATTGTTTCTAGAGTAAGAACCAGGAGAAAGACTAACATCACTTTAGCAGAACAGGCTCTAACATTTCTCAGAACCTGTCTGTTGAAATGAAGAACAACATGCTCCAGCACAATCGGGTATTGAGCCACAGGAGTCTAACTGTAATGAGTTCAAAACACAGCCTCAGTCAGGCCAGACTCTTTCATCAAATAAATGGAACTTTTATTTGCAACCGAGCTCTCATCCTATTACAAATAGATCCTGATGGCTGTGTTCCAGTCTTATCTTTGTTTCCTAACATACAATACAACCCTTTTCTGATCCTGTTCACATTAGTTCTTTAAATGATAAACACCTTTCCCCATGTCTTCTTATTCTTACTAGTCATGAGGCAATGCTGCTTCATTAAACTCTTAGAACTATCTTAGCTCACCTCACCCTGAATAGAAGGATAAGGACCATGTAGACATCATTACAATAATAGCTACTGTTGTTTAGTGCTTATTTGCTAACAACCACTGTGATAAGTGCTTGGTATGTATTATCTTCAATCCTGACAACCTGGCCAGGTAGGTATTAGTATTTCCAGTTCACAGATAAAGAAACCAAAGCTCAGGGTAATGAAATACATTGTCCACAGTTGTGGACAGGTGGGGAAACAGAATTGGAGCATACTTTTTGTCAGAGTCTATGATTTGAATTTCCCCACCATTCACCATACACTATGTCCTGAAAGCACAACACCCAAATTGCCAGAGTCAATAATTGTATCCAGACACCCTAAGTACAGAGGGGAATTCAGTCACCTTAGCTACCCATACGGTCCCTTCCATCTCTAGGCCTTCAGAAGAAAACTGCCTTTTCCTCACCCTGAGATCTTTTATGTCTGGTCAGCTGTTTCCTTAAAAAGCCAAACTCATCTTCTTTGTTAGCTTTCATTTTCTTTGCAATTCATTGTAGAGAAAACATTCGCTTGGGTAGGTATATATATATGAAGGGGAGTTTAGTAAGTATTAAACATGATCACAAGGTCCCGCAATAGGCTGTCTACAAGCTGAGGAGCAAGGAGAGCCAGTCTGAGTTTCCAAACTGAAAAACGTGGAGTCCAATGTTTGAGGGCAGGAAGCATCCAGCACAGGAGAAAGATGTAGGCTCGTAGTCTTGGCCAGTCTCTCCTTTTTACCTTTTTTCTGCCGTTTTATATTCGCTGGCAGCTGATTAGATTGTGCCCATCAGATTAAGGGTGGATCTGCCTTCTCCAGCCCACTGACTCAAATGTTAATCTCTTTTGGCAACACCCTCATAGACACACCAGGATCAATACCTTGTATCCTTCAATCCAAATAAGTTGACACTCAGTATTAACCATCCCAGTAGGGAAGTTTAATTTTTAGAATCTCAGACAATACAGTGAATTGCCTTTAAGAGATGTCATGGTCAAGGGAACAGCATGAGCAAATGTAAAAACTTCCCGCCAAAAGCACCAGGACAAGTCAAGACTAATTAGGATTAGGACAGTGGGAGCCAACAGAAAGGGGAATTGGATGGGAAGGTTGATTGGCAACTGTAGACTATTCCATATAAAATAGACTTTACCTAATGTATTATAAAATTGTTTTACTCCCCAAATTGGAAAAAATTAATTCCCCTCACTATAACCTTGAAATGATCACTCCCTGCTTTTCAGCTTGCATACTGTATTGAGAAGTTATTTCTTCATTCTATGCCTTCAGGACCATGAATTCCTATTATCCACATAATAAATGTAAATGATGCATGTGTACAGTGCTGAAGAAAAAGGAAAGAACGGCCCTTAACAATAATCTTGGTGTCAGACATATTTCTGTATGTTAAGTGCTTCACAAGTTGACTATTATAAATAGCAAAAAAGACAGTTCCGAAAACAGTTTACTTATAATTGATTTGTGACAGAGAAACATTGACCTTATAAATCAGAATATTTTCCCTACATGTATCTTTTGAATAACTTCCAAGGAAATAGCCTCTTACAAAATAAAATTCTAACTATGATTTGAGTAGATGAGTCCAATATTCTGTTTGATATACACCAGGAGGAACATGAGGAGGACTTTGGGAAACTTTCCAATATTTTTGTGAAAAATATTTTAATGAATACAAAGAATCATAAAATGCTAATACATTGGGATGGCACTAAAGCCTCAAAATAGAAGTTTATTTTGAACCCACAGTTTTATGCATCTGTACACAATTTTCAAATTTCCCTTTTTTAGCAAATAATTATTTTCCTGATTAACTAATTAGACATTTTAGCAGACTTAAAGAATACAAAGGTTAAATACGTAACTGTTTAATGGTTACCATTACTGAAAAAAAATTGTGTTAATAGGGTTGAGTTCTCAAGCATGTGTTTCATTTTTTTTTCTAAAAATATAATTCTGTGTTAGGCAATGCTTTATTATAAATGTTAGGAGTGGGTGAAGTGGGAACAGATCCCAGCTCTCCACTTTGAAATCTAGAACTTTACAGATGGAAATGAAGTATTTCCACATAACTGTTTCCCTCTTAACAAGAGCCTGTTTATTAATCATGTCCTAGTAAAGCACGGTGCCTTAACTATTCCTGGATGGGCTCACCCATGCTGGGCTATCATTGGTCTTAGGGTAGGGAAATCAGCTTGTCAGCTACCATAGATGAATAGGGAAGAGTAAGGCAGAGAGAACATCTCGTTCTGTAGAAATGTAGGATTCACCTACCTTTCACATTCATATTCATTCATTCATCAAAGTACTCCTTCTTTTAACAAATATTTATTGAGCCCATAGTACATGTCAGGAAAAGAGCTATGCACATTATATGTATTATTGTTTATTCAACATCTAACAAATGCTTCTTGTGCTCCTACCATATGCCTGTGCTGTTTTGGAAACTGGTAAATAAGATAGACATGACTTTTGAGCTCACAAATCTTCTGTTTTTAGAAAGAGGTTGTCTGCTATGGTCTGAATGTTTGTGTCTCCACAAAATTCATTGAAACTTAATCACCAACTTGATGGTATTAGAAGGTAGGGCCTCTGGAAGGTAATTAGGTCATGAGAGTGGAGCCTCTATGAATGGGGTTAGCGCTGTTCTAAAGAGGCCCCAGACAGCTGCCTTACCCCTTCTACCATTTGAGGACATGGCAAGAGGATGCCTTCTATGAACAAGGGACTGTACCCTCACCAGAAACCAAATCTGCTAGTGCTTTGATCTTGGAATTCCCAACCTCCAGAACTGTGAGAAATTTGGGTTGTATATAAGCCATCCAGTTTATAGTATTCTGTTATAGCAGCCAGAACAAATTAAGGCAGAGATTGGTCATTTGGGGTCTAGATTTTGTGGGGCCTGAAGCTTACACAGTTTTGGAGATCCAATTTACTGAAAAGAAGAAACAATTACAAAAACCAGTCTATGCCATTATAATGAGTTGTAAGACACGGTAGTGAAAGAATTTATAGGACACAGAGGTAGAACGGAAAAGGATGTGCTTAAATCTGGTGGTGAGAAGAAATCAGAAAAAATAACTGCACAGAGGAGGCATGCTCTGAGTAAGGTTTTGAAGAATGAAAAGGAGTTTTCCATATCAGGAAGGCACAAGGCTCAACATGGAGGCAAGACTGCAGAGTGTGTTTGGGGTACTATAAATATTCTGATTTTCTAGTACATAAAAATCAACCAGGAGAGGCACCAAAGACAGAACTGATGACAGGCAGCTAAGAAGCTCTAATACCATTCCAAAAATTTCTATTTTTGCCCAAAAGGTATTTTTTATTTTATCTTTAGGTTATTGTATTGTAAAATTGACTTTTGTCCTTTGTTGTACGGTTTTATGAATTTTAACACACAAATAGGTTCATGTAACCACTACTACCATCAGGATGCAGAACAGTTCCATAACCTCAAAAAACTCCCTTTACACTCACATCCCCCCCTAACACCTAACCCCTGGCAATCACTCATCTGTTCTCCATCACTATATTTCTGTCTTTTTGTTAATATTGTATCAATGGCTTCATAGAATATGAGACTGGCTTCTTTCATTCTGCATAATACCTTCAAAATGCATACAAGTAGTTGCATGTATCAAAAGTTGGCTTTTTTAATTGCTGTGCAGTATTCCATCACATGGATGTCCAACTACTGTTGGAAGCCATTTGGGTTTTTTCTGGCTTGAGGCAATTATAAACAAAGCTACAGAAAACATTTGTGTACAGCAAAAAAGAAAAAAAAAAAAAAAAAAAAAAGACAGGCTGTGTCAGTGTGAGACCCTGAAGCTGGAGCTTCATTAACTTCAAGAGGAATCTGCCTCTGAAGTTCTACTGATGATCCAGTTCATAGTCCCCATTGGTGTCTCCCAACTCGGGGGTTGCCAACCATTGGAAATTTACCTCTTGGGGACTTAAAAGTTTAAGTATTGTAGAGTCTTTTAATAAATGCAAATTCTCCTAAATGAGACCAGAGCTTAAGGTGTTATTATCCTACAGGGGGCCTAATAGGTGCCAAATAAATATTGAATTAATTAATTAATTAAAGAGGTAAAAGGAAGCCTCATTAGTGATGCCGAGAGTAGAAATGTGAAGAGAGAGGGAGTTTCAGGGACACTAAGTGAACACAAAAAATATAGAGAAGTCAGGTGCACAGAAAGTATGAATTGTCTTCTTCAGAAATCCCTTTAGGATCTGCCTGCCCAAGATGACAAGGTCACATCAAGGTCCTCAGTAATTATAATGACAGCTGCTCCAGAAAATCCTAAAAGACAGGAAGGTGGCCCCTAAGCACATAAACAAATCTCCACCAGGGACAATTTGCAGAAGAGATGATAATCTTTTCACTGATTATTCACTGTTGACTATCATCTTACTCAACAATTCCCCTGATGGCAAAGCAGTATTTATCAGTAGTTAGCCGTTTTCCTTCAAAATGTATTTAGCTTCTATTTTTCAGTTAGGGACAAGACATAATCAGCCGCAAGGGAGCCATGGCAAGATGGGGGGTCAGTGAGGTGGAGGGACAGCTAAGGAATGGGTGGACAGAAGGCCAAGAGAGGGACAGCAAAGGAATGGGTGGACAGAAGGCCAAGAGAGGATGACACAAGGTCAAGTACTAAGGGAAAGCCGTATTCAAGTTCAAGAAGAGGAAGTTCGTCCAAGCCCCGTTGGGCAGACCAGCCTGGCCATGCATGCTTAACCACATTGTCTGCATGAGGAAGAGTCATGGGAAGTCTCTCTCTTGAGGGTTACAATACTGAACATCTTTTAACCAGAATTCCGTGTGTGTCCCACAGAGAATTGTGAAGGCAGTGATTTATAATCCAATGAAATCATTTAACAATATATAATAAGCTCTCATCTGAACCACATGTTCAGTCAACAGGATTTGAAATGAATTTTGCTGAAAATTGTGCCAGCTATTCAGAAGAGGCTGTGGCTCTGAAGTGTTAAGGGAGCTAATTCAGATGGCATTCCTGTTTTGAGAAGACAAATTGCAGAAAGAAAAAAGTTATCAACTTTTTTATGGTTGGCTGCTTCATGTTCCCCAAAGTCTGGGGAGAAGACTGTTTTTTTCCCATGGGGAGTTCATGGGTGGAGATTCCAGCCCTGACTCTGAAGGAAGTAAGGTCAATCATGCATTTACTTGTTCATTAGTTAACTCATTTATTTGTTCATTAGTTAACTCATTTATTTTTTCATAACTCTTCAGAGTCCATGATTCTCATAGTCTGATCTCTGTACTCACACAAATAAACACAGTTCAAAGCCAGTAAGGGAAAAGGGAAGGGAATTTCAATTTATTTATTTATTTATTTTTTGAGATGAGTCTCGCTCTGTCACCTAGGTTGGAGTGCAGTCGTGCAATCTCAGCTCACTGCAACCTTCGCCTTTTGGGTTCAAGCAATCTTCTGCCTCAGATTCCTGAGTAGCTAGGATTACAGGTGCCCACCACCACACCTGGCTAATTTTTTTTTTTTTTTTTGTATTTTTATTAGAGATGGGGTTTCACCATCTTAGCCAGGCTGGTCTTGAACTCCTGACCTCGTGATCCACCCACCTCGGCCTCCCAAAGTGCTGGGATTACAGGCATGAGCCACTGCGCTGACCCTCAATCTATTTTTAAATAAAACTTTAATCTGAAAGAATTCTAATTCATAAATGATGCTTCTCGGATATTAAGATCCTAAGTCTCAACAGTCAACTTGTGTTCCATTTCTTCTTTTCTCTGCTTCAATTTCTGAAATCCTGCACTGATCTTGAACACCTGTTCTCGAACCAAACAAATCAAATTAAAAGAAACTAAAACTCTCCCTTCTCTCTTGTCAAACCTCAGCTTCTTCCTCTCTCCTCTCTTGAATGTATGTTATTCTGACTTCCCTCACTAACTTTTCACACTCATCTGCCACCTACTGATGTTGTTAGGACTTTCTTCTCAGTTCAGCTAAAAACTGGGTTCTTGTCACATGATCAGGAAAGATTAGGCTCGTGGACACACAGAAGGGTGAGAAAAACAGAATTTATTGGGCCAAAAAGAAAAAGAAAAGAAAAGAAAATAGAAAAGAAAAACTTCTCAGCAAAGCGAGAAGGACCCCTGTTCACAGGCCCCCATCTCACTGATTGAATTCCAGGTTCACCCAGGAACCGGAGAGGCCAGGCTCCTCCCCACCTCTGCAATTGGCAGGAACTTCCCAAGGCCCCGTCCCATCCTCCCAGTGCGCAGGCCAGTCGGAAGTTCTCTGGGGAGCGATTTTTACTTGGCTGTCTGTGATACCAGTCTTTTTTTTTTTTTTTTTTTTTTTTTCCTGCCTCGTTTTCAAATCTGAGTAAGAAAAGCCTAGAAATCTGTTGAGATGAGGAGAGTGACAGGATAGTGGTCCCTACCTGGGGATTGAGTCAGAGGCTGGGGCATGCTTAGTGAATGTCTGACGCCATCCCATGTTCATTCCATACGTTGGACAAAGGTTTTGAGCTGTTATTTTGTGCCAGCTTGCGTGCCAGGCTCTGGGGACACAAAGGTAGACAAGGCACTGTCTCTACCCTCCAGAAATTGAGCAATCTGGTGCAGTAGGCAGAGAAGCAGACAGCAAATTATAATGGCCTGTGAGAAACACCCTTCCAGATTTGAGCGGAGACCTCTGGGGGACCCTCCCCCTGGGGTGGGGAGGTAAGCGCTGGTGAGACAGGAAAGTCTCCTGGAGAGAGGTGACCTCGGAAGCAAAGTTATTAGGGGTTGGCCAAGTTGGAGTGGGGATGCAGAGGAAAGGAGGATGGAATGACTGCTTTGCAGGTAGATTTTTAGGGGATCATGAAGGAGGTAGAGGTTTTCACTGCAGGTCTTGCATGCTCTTGTCCTTACAGCTGTTCCTTCCTGCCCATCCCCTCGTGCACGTGGCTTTAGCCCCTAGTTGTTTCTCTCCACTCCTACTAATAAATCCAGATTGTTCACACAATGGCCGCTAAGCCACAGGAACAATTTCTCTTAAACGCCTTCTCATGTGCCCCGCGCCCCTGCCCTCTAGAATACAGGCTCAGGCAAAGGGCATCTGGATGAATGTCTTGCATAAAAACGGAAGCAGAGTACCCTATTTAGGTAACCGTGAGTAGTTCTGTGTGGCTCAACCCAAAAGTACAGGATGGGGACAAAAGTGGTGGAGACAGGGGGAGGTAACCAAGAGACATACAATTCATGGGAGGTCTTGAAAGTCATCTTTAGGATTTGGACTTTGTCCTGGGGGTGATGGGGATTCACTGAAGTGTGTTAAGCAAGAGAGTGGCATGGAATTGAGATATGGAACATTTATGGTTCAGAGAATGGTTTAGAGAGAAAGAAAAGTGGAAGCAAGAAGAACATTGAGGCGATAACTGCAGCTGACCAGGTGAGAGAAGAGGCTCTGAGGAGTCTAATTATACCTACTTAGCAGGAGTCACATCCTTTCTCCTTTAACTGTGTAATCCTTTGCCTGACTACACTGCAAAATGATTTTGTATCATTAGCACAATGAAGGTCACATGGTTGGTAGTCAACAAAAGTTCATTGTCTTGAATTGAACTGTTTTGGAAGCAACCAAGACCCAGGCTTATCTTAGTGAGGGACAGTGCAGGAAGGTACTGTCCTCAAAAACTGAAGAAAACTTTTATCTTTTCACTTCCCATTGCTATGATTTAAAAAAAATAAAAATGATTATATCTGCAAAACTTCACACGAACATGTAGTATTGTGTTTACTAAAGTTTGCAATTCTGGCTTATTAATTTTTAAGTTTATTAAGAGACATTTGTAAAGAAAAATGATCCACATTCTCCAATTCTGCCACCATCTGGGCAATCAATGTAAATATTTACAAGCAAAGTCTTAATGTAAAGATTGGGGTTTTGAAGTATTTTGAAACCTGATCATATTGCCCGTCAGAATTGCCTGTGGTTTCCCTTCATTGTGTTCTCTAACAAAGCCTTTGAACATGCATGTAACACACTGAGGGAATGTTAGCAGATGCTAAAACATTTTGTTAGCTGATTTATTAAGCTATTGAGGGTCATTCTTTGAAAAATGAGGAGAGAAATGCAGACACAACAGAAGTTAGAGAAATCAGAAATCAACCTTTGGAACAATGATAGCTGGTAACATTTTTTTTCTTTTGGTTAACATAGCAACCTAATTCAAAACAGAGCAATATCTGTGTGAATGGTTATAGCCGTTTATTTTCTTTTCAGTAAGAGAAGGTTCAGGGAAAATGTGAAAGTTAGAAAAAAGAAGAAAGAAAAAGAAGTACAAATGCTTTTGGCATATTTACAGAAAATATCAATTTAACTGGAACCTTCTTGAGATTTGTCCCTCTTTAGATTTGCTATTAAGAAGCAATTTTATTTCTGCATGCAGCTAAAGTTACATCAAAAAAAAAAAAAAAAAAAGAGTCACATGATAACTCCCTGCTGTTAACATATTGAAAGAAGACTGAATTGTCAAGAAACAGCAGCTCATTGGTTAGGTAGAGTAGCATTGGTAAACATGTGGCTGAATTTGAGGGGCGCAGAACCCCCTCCCCTCAAATTTCGACATTTGCTGGCTGGATCTTGGCATCCATTCCTTCAGGTAATGCATTTCCTTTCTACAGTCCCATTTTGATGCCCAAATAGACCTGGAAGAGTGAATGGAAGTGGGTTACTCCTGACTGAGCGTGAATGTGTTTCCTCTTTAGGACTGGAAGACCAAAGCACAATGAGAAAACCTGGGAACAGGAAAATATGGAGAGGAGAGCTTGCAGGGTGATCAAATAGCCACTTCTTAGCACCTCTTCCTTGCAATTCTAAAGCCACAGACTAAATCAAGTACACCTGTTTCACAGTTTTCTCCAGGTGTTGCCATACTGTTAAAAGAACATCACAATCTGATTAATTCTTGTAATGATTTTCATTTGCAATATTCAAATATAATATGATTTAATAATGTTTGGGCTCAGAAAACAATACCCAGAAGTATGGTGCTTTTAATCAAAGAAGCAGCCTCAGATCTAAGGTCTCTCTGACCTCCCCTACTTCACTTCTCACCATTCCCTAGGCCCAGTCTCTCTATCTCACTATCTTTCTCTCATGAAGTCTGGGGTGGTAGGGGGCTTTCTCTGAAGTTCCCTTGTTTAACTAAGGAAAATTCTTCCAGGAGGAATGAGATTGTTGTTAATCCCCTCATCCTCTAACTCTGTGTGTCAGGAGAGGAGACTAAATTGTCTCCATGCCCAGGATACTGTGCTCAGAGAGACTTTTCACATATTCTTCTGAGGATTGCAACCTGCGAGACTACCTGCAGAATAAGATATCCTTTGTTTGCAGTGTGGTTCCTCCATTCATCCTTTCATAGCTTGTTGCCACCACCCTCCAAGGGTCTTTAAACCCCTATTTCTGTAGCTCAAAATTTTATGCTTCAATCATCTTGCCCTTCTTTGTGTGAGACTGCATGTGTATGTACATAATAAATGTGTATGCTTTTTTCTCCTATTAACCTATCTACTCCCAAGTTTATTCTAGAGACTCAAATTCTTGAATCACAGAATGGAAGGAAGGTTCCCTTTGCCCTAGCAATGACTGGTAGGAACCCAACTTACTGACCTTTTAGAATCCCACCAGATTAAGAACTGTCAAATATCTGCTTGAAAACAGTTCACATTCTGGATCTTCTCAAAATAGTAAATTTTATTTTGAACTTCCTTTTACTCAAAGAGGCATCTTCCATTAATTTTCACAAAGCAAAAAGGCACAATTAGAGGAAATGGAAAGACACTGATAGAAAACTTATTGGCCAGATTTTGGCTTATACTTGATTTTATTGTGCAAAGTATGAGCACCAAGATTGTCATTCTTTGGATGCAATATCAATTGCTTACAAGTCTCTGCCATTTAAAAAGTCCTGATGGGGCATTCAAATTGGAAAGGAAGTCAGATTATCCTGTTTGCAGATAATATTATCTTATATTTGGAAAAAAACTAAAGATTCCACCAAAAAAAACTATTAGAACTGATAAACAAATTCAGTAAAATTTCAGGATACAAAATCAACACACATAATCAGTAGCATTTCTAGATACCAACAGCAAACAATCCAAAAAGAAATCAAGAAAGTAATAGCATTTTTAATCGCCATGAGTAAAATAAAATACCTAGGAACTCACTTAGCCAAAGAAGTGAAAGATCTCTGCAATGAGCAGTATAAAGCATTGATGTAGAAAACTGAAGAGGACACACAAAAAAAGAGAAAGATATTCCATGTTCATGGATTGGAAGAATCAATATTGTTAAAATATCCATATTACCCAAAGCAAGATACAGATTCAGTGCAATCCCTATAAAAATACCAATGACATTTTTCACAGAAATAGAAAAAAAAAAAATCCTAAAACTTACATAGAACCAAAAAAGAACCAGAATCACCAAAATTATTCTGACCAAAAAGAACAAAACTAGGGGAATCATGTTGCCTGACTTCAAATTATGCTACAGAGCTATAGTAACCAAAACAGTGTAGTACTGTCATAAAAACAGGCATATAGACCAACAAAACAAAATACAGAACCAAAAACAAATCTATACACCTATAGTGAACTCATTTTTTACAAAGGTGCCGAGAACATACATTGTAGAAAGGGAAAAAGAATCCTAGGAAAACTGAATATCTATACACAGAAAAATTAAACCAGACCCTTCTCTCTCATCATAAACAAAAATCAAATAAAAAATGGGTTAAATACTTAAATCTGAGACCTCAAACTATGAACTACTAAAAGAAAACAATGGGGATACTCTCCAGGACATTGGTCTAGGCAAAGATTCCTTCAGTAATACCCCACAAGCACAGAAAACCAAAGCAAAAATGCAAAAATAGAATCATATCAAATTAAAAAGCTTCTGTACAGCAAAGGAAACAAGCAACAAAGTGAAGAAGCAACCTGTAGAATCAGAGAGAATATTTGCAAACTATCCATCTGACAACAGATTGATAACCAGAATATATAAGGAACTCAGACAACACTATAGGGAAAAAAACTTAATAATCTGGCCAAAAGGTTTTGAGACATTTCTCAAATGAAGACATACAAATGGCAAACAGGTAAATGAAAAAGTGTTCAACATCACTGATCATCAGAGAAATGCAAATCAAAACTTCAATGAGATGTTATCTCACCCCACTTAAAACTGCTTTTGTCTAAAAGTCAGGCAATAACAAAATGCTGGCAAGAATGTGGAGAAAAGGGAGTCCTTGTACACTGTTGGTGGGAATGCAAATTAGTACAACCACTATGGAGAACAGTTTGGAGATTTCTCAGAAAACTAAAAATAGAACTACTATACAATCCAGCAATCCCATTGCTAGGTATATACTCAAAGAAAGGAAATCAGTACATCAAAAGGACATCTGCACTCACATATTTATTGCAGCACTATTCACAATAGCCAAGATGTGGAAGCAACCTAAGTGTCCATCAACAGGTGAATGAATAAGTAAAACATGGTACATATACACAATGGAGTACTATTTAGCCATAAAAAAGAATGAGAGCCTGTCATTTACAACAGCATGGATGGAACTGAAGGTCATTGTGTTAAGTGAAATAAGCCAGGCACAGAAAGACAAACTTTACATGTTCTCACTTATTTCTGGGAGCTAAAAATTAAAACAATTGAACTCAGGCAGATAGAATAGAATGATGGTTACCAGAGGCTAGGAGGGGTAGGGGTAAGGGGTAAGGGTGGATGATTAATGGGTACAAAAGTATAGTTACATAGAATAAATAAGATCTAGTATTTGATAGAATAACAGAGTGACTACAGTTAACAATTATTTATTATACATTTTTAAATAACTAAGAGAATAATTGGATTGTTTGTAACACAGAAAGGATAAATGCTTGAGGTGATAAATACCCCATTTAACCTGATGTGATTATTATACTTTGTATGCCTGTTTCAAAAATATCTCGTGTACTTTCTAAAAATATACACCTACCATGTGCCCACAAAAATTAAAAATGAAATGTTAAGGAAAAAATAAAAAGTCATGATAGGCAGTTCCCACTGTGCATTAATATTAAAGCAATTGTTGATAATTGTTCTGGGTTTCAATGTCCAATTAAAACTAAGTGGCTATATTTGCATACAATAAACAAGAGAAGTTACTTGCATCCCAACCTCGCAGGCCCAATCAGCTTCACAATATAATATTGTTCAAATTTACATGCTCATTTTAGCTAATTGTTCTATACAAACAGAAGCCTTTTCTATCTGAAGACAGACTTTTCTCCAAAAAGCATAAGTTTTGCTGTTCATGGAAAAGGACCCAAGTTGTTTAAATGACTTAAAAAGAAAAATTAAGAAAGTATAATAAATATGGTTCAGGATTGATTTGGGTGTTTTTTTATAAAAAACAAATTATAAAAAGTACAGGTTTCTATATTGAAATGATTCAGCCCCTCAGTCAAAGCAAGCCAATTAGACTTAACCTGCTTATTAATCCTACTTGGCAAAATGCAAAACTGCCCAATTAGAAATAAATAAAGCGAGGGTTCATCATATTTTGGGTTAAACAACTATTATTGATAGCATTAAATCCTAGAGTGGCCCTTTTGAAATGTTTTCTAATTAATCCTAGGGAGTCACATGGACAATAGAATATTGGGCATGTTTGATGTGGGCACCAAACTGGCCTTCTCCAAGATCAATGCTAAACTGTATAAATCCAATGATCGATTGCCAACAGTCAAATTAAAAAAAATGGTTAAAATAAATGCTCTGTATAAATAGATTACTAGAGCAGCACCTCATTTATTTTATATCTAGAGCTCCTCTGGTTAGATGCTGCCTTAAGCTGGGCTTGGGAATTTCTAATCATGGCAGCTCATATAGCAAGGCCAGTGATTTGTTGAATGTTCATATTTTGCCACCTTCCTGGAAAAAATACTGCAAAGATTGAATAACCCCATGGCCCATAGTTTATTACCTACTGGCAGAGCCCGGTTAGTAAAAGAGACTTTAAATTAACAAACATTTCTGAATGTGACTTCTTTTGTAAAATGGAAATTAATATCAAAGAGAAAAATGGAGCTAAGTAAACAATACATTATTAACAGCAAAAATAGTTTAATTCAAAAGACAGGCAATAACGAATGCTAGCAAGGATGTGGAGAGAGAGGAGGAGCCTTCATACACTGTTGCAGGGGAATGTAAGCTGGTACAGCCACTATGGAAAACAGTGCGGAGGTGCCTTAAAAAACTAAAAATAGAACTACCATATGACCCAGCAATCTCACTACTGGGTATATAATCAAAGGAAAGATACCAGGGTATCAGAGAAATATTTGCACTCCCATAGTTACTGCAGCCATGATATGCAATTAACATAAGCGTCTTTTAACAGTTGAATAAAGAAAAGTGGTACATACACACAACAGAATACTATTAAGCCATTAAAAATAATTACTGTCTTTTGCAACAACGTGGATAAAACTGGAGGACATTCTATTAAGTGAAATAAGCCAGGCACAGAAGGAAAAACATTTCATGGTCTCACTTATATGTGGGAGCTAAAAAAAAAAAAAAAAAAAAAAATGAACTCATGGACATAGAAAGTAAAATGATGGTTACCAGAAGCTGTGAAAGAAGTGGAAAGGGGGGATAAAGAGGGAACAGTTAATGGGCACAAAAGTACAGTTAGAATAAATAAGATCTAGTATTCAGTATCACAATAGGGCAACTATGGTTAACAATCATTATTTGTATACTTTAAAATAACTAAAAGAGTGTCATTGGAATGTTCCTAACACACACAAAAAAATTATTGCTGAAGGTAATTGGATACCCCAATTACCCTTATTTGATCATTATACATTGTATGCCTCTATCAAAATATAACATGTACCACATACATATGTACAACTATTTTGCATCCATAATTTAAATTAAAAAGAAATTTTAAGAGAGATAACATTCCATTCCTTTTTGCTCCATTCTGTTCCATTTCATTCTATTCCATCCCACACCTGCAGCCTAAGAAGAAAAACTATATATAGATGCTGCTTCTTTCAGAAGCATCCTGCTCAGCCAGTGAGACAGAAATTGTGATTGCTCCCAGATTTCATTTCATATCTGGGGCAAGAGAGAAAAGAAATGGAGGTGAAATAGAAAAGAAGAGGGAAAAAAAGTCTATGGTGTGATGAAAGATGTTGAATAATTAGAGGCTCTGCTCAGTTTTAATACCTGGGTGCATCAACATCATCTCTGTCTTCACTGCCTTCTGCATTCATTGCCTGTGCATTTTCCTCTGAAAGAGTTTAAATTCTCTAACATATACATTTATGGCTTTAAAAACAACTGATCCATAACTGCTCTTCAGTATGCAGATGATTTGATTTTCTAACTTAAAAAAACCATCACCACAACAAATGCAGCAAAGTATAAAGTAATGTCTCTCATAAACTGGACCCCAGTCACAGTGCTGTATCTGTTACAAAAGTAAATACAACATTGCCTGTGAAATGGTTCTTGGGATTTACCCATTTTTGCCTTCCTTCTACCTATGCCTGCCCTGGCCAACTTCCCCGACACTTTGTCCTACTGGAAGATTTCTCTTCATTTGTAGAAGGCCTGTCTCAGGTGTCTTCTCTCCTTAACTTTCCCCTTAACAAAGCCCAGTGACTGTTTTTCTTCTGTCTCATATGCTATTGCTCCTGAATTTTGTTGTTGTTGTTGTTGTTGTTGTTAAAAAATTACCCAAAACTTGAAAATAAGGCAAAAGATGAGCAGCACAATGTCGTATGGGGAGAAAGAAGTATCCTTGAATTTCTATGGAGGTGAGCTTTGTCCAACTTGTCAATGACTATTGACAAAAGAGTCCAAATTTAGTGAGGTTACATGTCTACATTTTTAGACTTTTATTCAACAGAGACTAAAATAATTATTTATATCCAGAAGAAGTGATAATTCCAAAGTTAGTCTTTCTTGTCCTGTAGGAAATTAGCTGCTTTTATCTCTAACTTAGCAATCTTATCTTAATTTTCCTTTATTAACTAGCCTATGAATATCTAGCTCTGCAAACATTCCTTGAACTGGTTCTATCACTTTACTGGTTCTCTCATTTATCAAGAGGTTTAACAAAATCTTTGACATATATTCATTTCATATTTGTGTGAAAGTCCTAGTTTTAACTTTTTCAAAAGTACTCTTTGGCAGTAATCAACCTTTTTACCTGCCGTCATGCATAGCTTAATGATGGGGATATGTTCTGAGAAATGCTTTGCTAGGTGATTTCACCATCATGTGAACATCAGAGAGGGACTTACATAAACCTAGATGATATAGCCTACTACACACCTAGGCTGTATGGTATAGTCTATTGCTCCTAGGTTACAAATGTGAACAGCATGTTACTTTCCTGAATACTGCAGACAATTCTAACACAATGGTATTTGTGTATCTAAACATATCTGAGCATCGAAAAGATACAGTAAAAATATGGTATAAAAGATTTTTTTAACGGGTACACCTGTATAGGGCACTGGCCATGAAAGGAGCTTGCAGGACTAGAAGCTGCCTTCAGGGAGTGAGTGAGTGAGTGGTGAGTGAGTGTGAAGACCTCACGCATTACAGTACCCTACTGTAGACTTTATAAACACTGTACACTTAGGCTACACTAAATTTATTTTTAAAAAGTTTTTCTTCAATAATAAAGTAACCTTAGCTAAATGTATAAATTTTTAAATTTATAAACTTAAAATTTTTTAAATGTTTTGACTTTTTGGAAATTATAGCTTAAAACACAAACACATTGTATGTTGTACAAAAAGTACTTTTTCTAGATGTATGTGTTCTATAAACTTTTTTTTAAATATTTTTACCTTTTTTTTTAAACTTTTGAACTTTTTGTTAAAAACCAAGACACACACTCACACATTAGCCTAGGCCTACACAGAGTCAGAATCATCAGTATGACTGTCTTCCTCCTCCACATCTTGTCCCACTGGGAGGTCTTCAGGGGCAATAACATGCAGGGAGCTGTCATCTCCTATGACAACAATGCCTTCTTCTGGAATACCTCTAGAAGGACTTGCCAGAGCCTGTTTTACATTTGACTTGTATTTTTCTATAAGTAGAAAAAGTATACTCTAAAATAATGATAACAAGTATAGTAAATTCGTAAAACAATAACATAGTTTAGTATCATCATCAAGTATTATGTGCTATACATATGTACGTGCTGTACATAAATGTATGACTAGCAGCACAGAATGGTTTGCTTACATCAGCATCACCACAAACACATGACTCATGTGCTGTGTTACAACCTTAAGAAGATAGAAATTTTTCAGCTTCATCATAATCCCATGAGACCACCATCATTGACCAAAACATTGTTATGCAGGGTGTACTTCATATGCTTACCATATTGTTTAATTAACTTGTTTTATTTGTCAATTACACTGTGACATTTTTATAATCCAAACCTTTTATTTCTGTATTCAAAGTACCCAGCATGGGTGCCTAGCATTTAATAGGTTCTCAATAAGTGTCATTTGTAGGTTGCTGAATTCAATTTCATGACTGTGCACTCATAAATCAGTGGAGCCCAGTCACCTCCATTTGCCCCCAGAGGCTTCCATTTGTCTCAGTTTGGCATCTGTGTGACTAAATAGGATTTATTAAAATTCATTTCACATGACATAAATTAGATCAAAGCTTGTCTTATCTGGTATTTCACATGTATGTATATTCTAAGCAAGATTACATGTGCAGGCAGGTTTTATTTTTGTGCCCTGTATTTGATAAAAGGTATATATATTAACAGCTACACTGTAATCCAGAGTAAAAAAAATTAGCTAAGAGAAAGAAGCAACTTTGTCATTGTCCTATGGTTTCCACGGAGTCTACCTGCATAAAAGCTGGTAATTTGACAATAAAATTTAAACACACTTTTTAGTGTATAAAGTTGCAGAATAATTTTTTTTCCAGAAAATAGGCTCTTTTTCTGGGCCAGCTGCCAACAATTTATAGTACTGAATATATAACTAGAAAGAAGAAAAAGAAAAACAGCCCTTGATAGCGGTAACCAAAACAGGCTTCAAATATTGTTAGGAAATTTCTGTCATTTCCAAATAAATCTAAGTCTACCATATCCATGCCATTTCACTAAAAATTCCACGGTTAACGAGACTTCAGAAACTTTGTTTGATTAGTTTATTGTATCCTCTTACCACACATGGTTCTTAGAAAGGAGTTTTGCTGGCTGGAACATTTATTTTATTTTCAATTGGTTTAAATTACTATAAACAGCTAAAAGTTTTAAGTAGTAAGAGTCAAATTCATTTCTTTTCCCAGTTCGATAGTTACTACATAATTGGGACTTTTGACCTTTTTTTATTATTCACCAACTACTAGATTGAAGATGTAAAACAATACTCACTTTGTTTTAGGTACTAATTGTATATTTTAGACTTGCTCGATCGCTTTGTCTTCCATTTATTCCACACCAAATTCCTATGTTCTCAGGCTATTTACTTCAATTATATAATAACTCAAGAACTCTAGAACAAGGCAATATATTTTCAAAAGTGTTAACAGAATTCCCAGACATTCTAAATTTCATGTTTACAAAACAAATCTCGTGTCCAAACAGCATTGCTTTTTAAATTTTCAAACACAAAAGAAGAGGAGAGTAAGAGCTGCAAAAAACTCAATATAAACTGAATAAATAAAACACAAAAATTATTTTGTGTAATTGTTTTAAAATCTCTTTAATTTGCTTTTGACCAGGATTTATGAATTCAAGATTCCCAGTGTAGAAATAGATGTCTAACTGATGCTCAGCTAGTTGACAGTGTTAGCTATGTGACATTAGAAAGATATCCAGGGATTAAGCAAGAAAAAAAGGAGTGAAAAAAAGGAGTCTCTGCCTTTTAAAAAGGGATGTCACAAGCCCAAGCACAAAACTCACGTGGGTAAGTCAGTTTCCTGGGCTCCCACTTAGCTTTTACTGGATCTCTGTTGCCATACAGTTCCAGTTTTGAGTGTCCCATTCCATAGCATGTAGAAGCACCAAGACATAGAGGCAAGTGAGAGACCAAACCAGAGCACTTTCTTGTCCTTATACTATACAATCCTGGTATCAAACATACCTACCTATTTTAATATTGGAACAAGGCAAAAATAACTGAGCTTCTTACTCAAAAAAATATGTGCTCTTGTTAAATATAACTGTGACCCAACTGAAAGAGATTGCTGATTACTACCAATAACTTGATCATCAACACTTGCTTTAAATCTTTCACCTCACTGTGCCCTCCAGAGTTCTTATGTCATAAACTCTACCCAATCCCAGACATTTTCCTATCTTGCAAGACTCACCTTAAAACCACCCAGTTCATACCCTACCCTGTAAATGTCTACCTAATTCCCTCATTTTGCAATACTGCCAAGACTGTCAAAGTGATGATCGCCGATTACTACCATAGGTTTAATAAACCTAGTTTTGCTTGGTCAACAGAGTTTTCAGGTGGTCTTGTGGGAGACTGACAATTCAAATAGGCAAAGAGAAGTGGCAAGTGCTTGGACAGGAAGCACCTAAACTTTACAAATCAAACACAGGAACTTAAAAAATGCATAACAGACTAGGTCAATAATATCCCTCTTTATTTCAATAAACCCTCAGAATCTTCTTACATTAGAGTACAGGATAAAAATGAAGTTCATGATGATAAATGACTGAGTTAATGTAATCTTAAATCAGGTTCAATATAATCTGTTTAAGAAGATAGAGAAATATATAATATATTTTATGGAGGGTTCTATCTAAATTAAACAACATTTTTAAAGTTTTGGCAAATACCCAAAGCTTTCTGGAATGCTAGACTGTCCAGAATGATGTATCCCCAGGGGCTCCAGTTAACCGAAGTACCACTATATTGTGTTCACTCAATTGCCAGCTTCTTAATTGAAAAAAAAAAAAAAAAGTGCTGTACTTTGGCCCCAAATGGTTTACAATTCAAGGAATTCATGTTTGACAAATGGAGGGTAAGTCCACAAGCTTGGGCTTTGTAGTCAGACAGATATGAATTTTATCTCTACCTCTAAAATTTTCTAGGATTGTGACCAAGGAAGTCATTTAACTGGTCTGATTCTCAGTTTCTTTGTTAAAAGACAAACAAAAAAGATACTCATAGCGACCTCATTGAACTACTGTGATAATTATAATAGTGTCCTTAGCACCTTGTTTGTTAGATGAATGAAGGATATGCCCTCAGGTATACTCAGTACTATGATAAGTATTTACCATTAATATTAAATTAGCCCAATATCAACTTATCTAACTCTTAAAACTGCTTGAGATAGGAGCTATTAATATCACTAGTCTACAGATGAGAAAACTGGGGCTCCCAGTATTAAATAATTTGATAAAATGGCACAGCTAGTAAATGAGGAGCTTAAATCCAAGCTACAGTCCTGCTCTTTCCTACTGTGCTGCTAAGCAACAAATGATAAAACAAAACCGGAAGGCAGTGGAAGTGTCAAGAGGTCACTGCATTTGAACATCCACCAAGAGTTATTGATGAGTCTGGCTGATATGCCTTGATTTTCCTTTTCAATGAAAAGTACTGGAGAGAGTTAATAAGATCTGTACTGTTCACACATTTTTTGAACTGAATCTTGATCAGTTATCTCTTAACCTGGTGAAACAGCACTCCTTTGCCTCACAAGGCACGGAGAGATAAATCGCATAAATGGAATAAAAATATGCATTGAAAGTTTCACTAATAAACTCATTTCCTGCAGGGTGAAGAGACATTTTCAAGTAAGTGTCCCCTAAATTGGAACTAACCAAATGGGAGTATGATTGAAAATAAAGCAGCCGGGCGCGGTGACTCACGCCTGTAATCCCAGCACTTTGGGAGGCCGAGGGGGGCGGATCACGAGGTCGGGAGATCGAGACCATCCTGGTGAACACGGTGAAACCCCGTCTCTACTAAAAACACAAAAAGAAATTCGCCGGGCGCGGTGGCGGCCCCTGTAGTCCCAGCTATTCGGGAGGCTGAGGCAGGAGAATGGCCGGAACCCGGGAGGTGGAGCTTGCAGTGAGCCGAGATCGCGCCACTCACTCCAGCCTGGGCGACAGAGCGAGACTCCATCTCAAAAAAAAAAAAAAAAAAAAAAAAAAAAAGCACTTTTAATGTTCTATAAGTCATATCAAGGAAAAGTCACCTGTAGGTGATACAGGATGGGGGCCAGCATGAGACCTATAAAATTTGAAGATAAGGTTCCCTTGGAGAATAACATTATATCCATGAACCTAAAATAAATGAGGTTATGCCTTGATAAAAAATAATTTTTGAGATCCACCCTAAGTTATAGATCTTGCATGGGTGACTGAAGACTTTGAAATAATATTCTAATTCTAATTATGGTGAATAGTGTGTGTAGTGTGTGGATGTAGCTCAGTCGATTCTCTCTTCACTAAGCAAGAATAAAGATTGTGACCTTCAGCATATAAAGGAAGTGTAGAGACTGTATCGGTTTCCCATAGGTATCTATAATTATTCTTGCCCCAGAGGAAGGAATGGCTTCACCCATAGTTATGAGTGTCCAGCCCTCGGGGTATGGATGGTGCAGGTGGTAGCCTCCACGATCATAACTTATTATGCTAGTGTTCGCTGCTTTACAAATGGTATGAAATGATTCCTTGTATTACAGTTAACCTTATCATAGTTTAATCATAAGTTAGCTTTGCACACAGATTTAACAATGGGGAAATGAGACCTTATCTTGGAGCTGTGAAGTTGCTGGACCTGCTGCATAGCTGAGTTTCTGACTATAGCTCAGCAAATCAATCTTCTGAACTATAGATAGACCAGGGGTCAGGAAACTCTGTAAAAGGCCAGATAGTAAATATCATAGGCTTGGTGGTCATTGGGTCTTAATCACAACTAGGCAATTTTGCTGTCGTAGTGCAAAAGCAGCCATGGGCATTACCTAAATGCTCAGTGGTGGTCCTACAGCAGTGATAGCCACACCGAAGCCCAGCATCCCACTGGTCTCCCAAAAACCTTCCCTTTCCTGTCCTATTTTGATGACTGAACACACTTGGCTTATCAAAGTAGCTGGTTTGTGATTCTTCTGAGCCTTCAACTCCTCCCGTTTCTTCATTTTCCCAGCTCCTCCCATGTGGTTTAAGTCCTAATTCCTGTAACAATTTTTTTTTTTTTTTGCAACAAAATGTATATGGTTCTGCCTCCATGACCGAATCCTGACTGATACAGCATACTTTAACAGATGCAAATTTTGGACCTACAGAGTCAAGGGGCGAATATGCTGACCCCATCATAGTGATGCCTTGATGCGAGCCAGGCCCTGGTGAGCAGCTGGCTCTGTAGGTGGCATCCTTCTCTGGTGAGTCTGTGGATGCCACGGTGTATCCACAAATTTGCATACAAGGAGACATTGGATGCAGTGAGTCACAGGAATGTGGGTCCAATCCCAGCTTTGCAAGCGATCTTGGCCAAGTTTCTTAATCCTTCTGGTGATTTTTTTCACATCCAAAATATGAAGGAGTGAGTGATAGACTAATCACAAGTATTTGGTACCTTTTGCCTGAGGGAGGATTATCTCTCCTTGTCTCCCTGTCCTGTTCAATGTAGGTATGGTCATATGACTTGTTCTAGTTAGTGAAATGTGACAGGAAGCCATGTGTGGCTTTAAGAACCGCCTTCTCTCTCTCACTGTTGTGACAAGCAACAGTTCCAGAGAGAGACAGCTCTGTCAGCCAGTCCCAGAGTGAAGGTAATGCGTAGTGGAGCTGGAGCTGCCTCTGTGGACATCTGGCCTGAGTAAGAACTCAGTCTCTGTGGCTGTAAGCTGCAGAAATCTTGAGATCACTTGACACTTCAGCGTGACTTAGGCTATCCTGACTGGCACAGGATGAAACTATATCTCAAACACTTGATTGAGTTTGTAACAAACTTTGAGATGAATTTATTTAATTAGCAATATGTATGCAATTGTTTTGTAAAATGCTTATAGATACACATAAAACAGAAGCCTAGTATAGCTGCTCCAAATTAGTTCACAGAAATACATGCAATATAATCATCCTTACCTTAGCCCTTTGTTCAGATGGTGCCTAAAATCTACATAATACCAAATATCTCAAATGACTGAATTGTGTAATCAACAGACTCGAGTTGATAAAGTTAGTTAGGGCCACACAGATACCATTTATGTTTCCTCCTTACAAAAACACTAGCTAATTATTTTTCTTTTCTACTGTCTTAATATAACTCCCTCAGCTTGGAGGTGAGGACTTCATACATGGGGCTTATCAACTTCAAACAGTAGCAATTCAGAAACATTAACTAACTGTTTGGTAGGTAGTTACATTTTTTAGGTTGTTCCCTGGAACTTTCTCAATTTAAACATTTAAAATAGTAACTTGATTAAGAATCAGTCTCTTAAAATTGAAAAAATAGCAGTTTAGCACTGATTCACTGTTTTTCTTTTCAGCTAGTCACTTGGAAAATAAAGATGAAAAAAAAAGAAGATAACATCAGATGAAAGGCGAGAGGGAAATAAATATTAATAAAATATCATTGAGAACAAGGAGATTATGCATAAATACGATTTTCCCAAACCTTTGCAATGAATGAGTATTCTCTGAAGTTGATGCACCTTATACCCAAGTCCTTCATTAAGGAATATAGAGGATGCAATTTGTTTTATGGGCTTTTTGCTGTTGTTGTTTTCTGCCTCCTCATCCTAAAATGCTCAGCAGCGCCAAATGTGCTGCAATTTCATTGAGCAGCATGTTGTAAAACAATACACTCCATGTTTATTCAGTGAGAATTTGCACTGGGGAGCATTTAAGGCTGAGGCTTTCTAACTGAGGAATGAACAAAGACATGGCATTATCATTTATCTAACTTCACCACGTTCCAGCAAATGAAAACATGGCAGCTTTTCAGTGGCAGGGAATCCATTTTGAAGTGAAATATTGCAAGTGGTGAAATAAACAGAACTTTCTATGTTGCATTCAGCCCAGTTTTGATTGTCTGACCCCTACCCCTTTTTTCAGAAACCTAAAATGGTTCCCAATTTCTTTCAAGCTTGGAATGAAAATTCCATTCCCTGCTGGCCCTTGCCTAAATCCTTTCTGTTCTCACAATGCAGACAGCATTCCTACTCGCTCAGAAAAAATACATCCCTCTGCTTCACAATAGTCATCAGGTCTTGATACAAACATGAAGCATTCATAGATTAAACATTCATTTATTCATCCCACATTAATTCTACAAACATTTACTGAATACTTGCTACATGTTAGGCAATATACTCAATTATGGATCCAATAATTAGCAGGGCAGACGTTGTCCCTACCCTCATGGAGCTCATGAACTAGGGAGGAAGAAGAAAAATACTCAAATAACCATAGAAATATAAATGCAAAACGTTTTCCCAAGGAAGAGAAGACAGAGCTGAGATCCAAAGGATAAGGGAGGCAGATAACTCAGGTGAAGGGAGAAGGATGGCATATGCAAAGGTCCTGTGGCATATACACAGAAAATCACAACATAAAATGTTGAAATGGTAAACAAGAAGAAAAAGAGTAAAGGTTTATTATTTCACATACATTCTTACATTTTTCTCAATCCTTTGGCTGGTATGTTCACTGTTTTCTGAGAATCTATATCCCATCTTAGGCACTCATGCTAATTAATCATAAACTAAATGGACATAATCCCAATAAAAAATGCCAGCAAAGTCAAAGTGAATGCAACATCTGTGCCCATGGAGCTCATGAAAATCGTGGACAACTGTGGCAGATAGATAAGTAAATCACCACTGGGGGTATAGAAGAATAGTGCCACACACAAGCTGTGTACAAGACGCTGTGCAGATGCAGAGGCATCTAAATAATATCTGGGGCAAAAAAACACTAATCAGACACTCATCCTAGCAGAAGTGCACCTTAAGCTGTGTGGTGTAGGGCTGGTGAAGGGGATGGAGAGGTGAGGAAGGTAATCTTGGCAGATGGAATAGTCTGTGCTGTCATAAAGGCATGATGATCTTCCTGGACCTTCCAGGTAGCGAAAAAGTTGTATTTAAGAGTGGCAGCAGATGAAACACAAGAGGGTGGCCAGGGCCTTAGGTAAAGAAATGCCCTAAAAGTTTCTCCTCTTAAGTAGATAAGTCTAAACAATGTAGTAAGGGTTTAAATACTAACAGCTCAGTACCTATTTTTAAAACTCATACACATAGGGAAAAATAATACTTTTATTTCACTCTTAAATAACCACAATTATTTGGTAATGGGATGGTGGTCCTGTTGGTGCTGTGTAAACCCTAAAACCTTAGAACCAGGCTGGCCCCTGCCGCCCATGTTTCCTTTTCCACATGGATTGTCGTTCTGCATATGCTTTTTAATCACAGCAATAGTCATAAACTCAGCTTGGAAATAATGTGGCATCACATAAAGGAATGTTGAATGATCTAATTTTGAAAGCGTAGGCTACCTTGAAAGTAATAGTTACCAGGACACCCAACAGATGTGAAATAACTGCATTTTTTTCAAATGTTACAGTATCCTGTCCAACCCCCATGAGATTGCTATGGAGCCCTGGGTGCCTTGGCGTATTGAGAAGCACATCCTAAGGTAATCAGGCTTCATCCTGAAAACTACGGGGAGCCTCTAAGATCTTTAATCAGAGGGAAGGAGTGTATGCTATGGTCAGTTGTGTGTGAATCTTTCTGGCAGGATGTGCAAAAGGTTACAATAACAATTTAAAAACCTTACAGCCTCAAGGAGACCAGTTCAGTGGTTCAGCTGAAAAGTGACAGAATGGTAGCTGGGATGGAGTAGAGAGGACAGTACCACAGAGGCTCTTGGGCTGTCCTCCTGCTCCTGGTCCTTGCAGAGTTCCACTGCAGACTACTCCCATAGCCACGGATAACCTCCTGAGACTGCCTGAAGGTGACCACTAGCTCAAGGTGCTAGCTATGCAAGAGGGAGACCTCGAACAAGGAGGCGACAGGGGTTGGTAGAAAAATACCTCAGCGTCCTTGTTCTTTGGCGGGGCAATTCTAAAGCAGCTTCCACATGCCTTCTCAGAAGTTCCCCGACTAAACTGTGCTCCAGTTGCCATTAGCAATCACCTGGTTATTAACACACTCTTCATTGGTTTTGCTCCTTCCCTTTCTCACTTCCCTACTCCCTCATAGAGCTTCCTGGGAAAACTGAACTATCCAATAAATTCCTTATAACCAAGTACTTGTCTCATTCTCAGGGTTTGCTTCAGAGAGAACAGAAATTAAGACAAAGGATATGAGAGTTAATGGGGGGGAGGGGGTGTCTACAGGACTGCAAGAGATGACTGACTGGAAGGAGAGGGGCGAGGCAGACAGACCTAGAACAGCTCCTGGATTTCTGACTGCATGACAAGACTCATGTCAGTGACATTCACAATGGCATTAGCTACAGGAGTTCAAGCAGGTTGCCTTACATACACTGAGACTGAAGGGACGCTGGAGCCTGCAATGGAATTTTCCAGCAGGTAGTTGGATATTCAGTAATGGAGATCAAGACAGAGGTCTTAGCTGAGTTGTGATTTGGGAATCAGGGACATGTAGTCACCGAAGCCCCTATACCACCAGTGTTAGGGTTTGACTGGTACTGGTAAGTGAAGATATATTGCTGTCCAAGAAGAGGAGAGGGTGAACAAAGGAGTCACAGAGGGTTTAAGCCAGAGGTGGCCTCAAAGACAATTGAGAAGAAACGGCCAAGCAGGAAGGAGGAAAGAGCGGAGAGTAGTGTCCTGGAGGCAGAGAGGCAAGCATCCTAAAGGAATGGCCATAAGTGTCAAGTACTGCAGTGAGCTCAAGTGAGATAAACACAAAGAGATGCAGGGAGGACTGCTTGAGGATCACACCAGGAAAGTCACAGAGAGCAGCCCTAAAAGAGTTTGGTAGAGACATGCCCTGGTGGCCTAGAGGCAGTGTGGGATGCACTGACCTCAAGTTCTGGCTTTGCCTAGAGTCCTGGGGTAAGCTTACATAGTTCCACATTTAAACAAGAGAGGAACAGCCTGGGAAGTCCCAGGGGGTGGTGCTTGAAGTCCATTCAGTAGCCTGCTGACTTTGCTTAGAATTCCAAACAGATATTGATTAAAAAGAAAAGTCTGGTTGAGTGCGGTGGCTCACGCCTGTAATCCCAACACTTTGGGAAGCCAAGATGGGCAGATCACCTGAGGTCGGGAGTTGGAGAGCAGCCTGGCCAACATGGTGAAACCCCATCTCTACTAAAAATACAAAAATTAGCTGGGCATGGTGGTGCGTATCTGTAATCCCAGCTATTTGGGAGGCTGAGGCACAAGAATCTCTTGAACCTGGGAGATGGAGGTTGCAGTGAGCTGAGATCGTGTCACTGCATTCCAGCCTGGGTGAGAGAGTGAGACTCAGTCTCAAAAAATAAAAATAAATAAAAATTAAAAATAAAAATTTAAAAAAAAGTCTGCCAAAGCTCATCTATTACCAACTGTGCACTGTCTATATGCAGGGTGCTGCAGAGTAATGGAGATGAACCACATAAACCTTCCATCCTTCAGGGTTTCGCAGCCTAGGAAGGCAGTTATTATATAGCCACTATTAACATGTAAAGCAGGAAGTGGCAGGTCCCAATGGAAAGTTCGATTTATCTCCATCTCTCTTGTGCCTTCTATTTTTTTTTAAAAAAATCATTTTTTTTGGTGTAATTTATATAACTTTTCCATCAAGCTCTTCACAGCAAGCATTCTGAGTGATGATAACCCTCCACGTGACATTCCCCATGACCCAACATAAAGATGACTTTTCATGCAAACTCTTATCAAGTTGCATACACTGAGGCCTATGTGTTTCACCATGCAGTGGCATGGATTCCTGAATACGATTTAGAGTCTAGAGAACTTTCCACTTCTGTTTCATTCCTACAGCAATCCTCTGGAATAAACAGCACAAGGTTTTTTAAAAAAATTTTAATTGTAATATAATTCAAATACCGAGTTATGTAATCATCATCACTATTTAATTCCAGATCATTTCCATCACCTCAAAAAAGATACCCCATTAGCAGTCACACCCCATTCCCCGATTCCCATCTCTTATCCCCAGCCTCTGACAACCACAAATCTACTCTCTGTATCTATGGATTTCCTATGCAGATAAATGGAATCAGGCCTTTTGTGACTGGTTTATTTCAGTGAGCATAACATTTTCAAGATTCATCCATGTTGTACCATGTGTCAGTACTTCATTCTTTTTTATTGCTTAGTAATATTCCCTTATATGAATGGGTCACATTTTGTTTATTCGTCAGCTGGTGGACATTTGGATTGTTTCCACTTTGGGGCTATTACTATTAATAATAATGCTGCTATGAACATTAGTGTATATGTTTATATGCAGACCTATATTCTCAATTATTTGGGTAAATACCTAGAAATGGAATTGTTTGGTCATAACATAATTCTGTGTTTAACTTTTTGAGGAATTGCCAAGCTGTCTTCCACAACTATACCATCTTACACACCCACTGCGTGGTTAAGAGTTTCAAACTTTTAACATCTTCATTAACGCTTGTTTATTTCCCATTGATTTGATTAAGGGAAGATCTTGTTTTCCTTATTTAACTGATAGAAGAAAATAAAAAGATGGGCTTACACAGCAATTAATTAGAAAGGCCAAAACTCAAATATTAGTTTTCAGATTTCTAGCTCAACTTTCTTTCTGTGATACCACAAAGATATTATAAAACCACACCAACATCAGAGTCTTGTAAAGGCATGGATTGTTGGCCCCTAAAAAACTCAGGTTTGGTAACTCAGGGAAAGGAAGTGATGTGGATACACAGTGCACACACAGACACATACACACATACATATACACTCACATTTACATTCATGTATGAGCACCCAATTCACTATGTTAATGGTTTAATGATACACTCACCAAAATACCAATATACTAACAGAAAGTTTCCAAAGAGGTTAAACTTAAATTGTAGTAATAGCTTTGAAACAGATAAGATGATATATTGGCATTAAAGGCACATGTTTCTGTAGTTCTTTAGATTGATTTAGGACATGATTCTAGCCTATGGTTCGTTACATCTGGACGCTTCTACTCATGCCGCTGCATATGAGTTATTTTAGAAAGAGGCACACTATTATCTAAAGCTGAAGTATACAATTTCTCAAAATGTTTCTTAATTTGTCCCAAAGCACAGTGTCTTTAAATCTGTTCACAACATAGGCTGTTAGAAAAGTGCAAATCTGGATGTTCCTCAACTTATGATAAAACTACATCCCAATAAACCCACGGTAAGCTGAAAATGCATTTAATACACATAACCTATCAAACATCATAGCTTAGCCTAGTCTATCTTAAATGTGCTCAGAACACTTACATTAGCCAACCGTTGAGCAAAATCATTCGACACAAAGTCTAGCTTATAATTTAGTGTGAAATACATCATGTAATTTATTGAATACTGTACTGAGAGTGAAAAACAGAATGGTTGCACGGATACTTGAAGTACAGTTTCCACTGAATGCATATAACTTTCTCACCACCATAAAACTGAAAAATCATAAGTAAGGGATTGTCTGTATTTGAAACTTGAGGGGCATCATTGAATTATTATTTAAGCCAAATTTGTCAAAATTGTAAATGTTGCCACACAGTTATTTGAATACAACAATAGATTTGCCAGTGCCTTGCCTCATAATTAGCTCCTGAGATTTTTTTCTAATAGAAATACCATAAATATATTTGGAGTGCCCTAACAGCATCCCCCTCACTTGTCATAGAAAATAAGTAAATATATTTTATCATTTCAAGCAATAGAAAGGTATTTCTGCAATATGTCATCATCCTTATGTTGAACCAAGATTTGTAATTTGAAAGAAATCAACCATTAATCTGAAAAGAAGACAGTTGAGATTGAATTTTGAGAAAGGATTCTCCTTCCATTTAAATCAAAGCAGTTAAATGTGTAAAATAAATGAAGGCATGAAATAAATGTGGAATTATCCATTTCAAATGCTAATTCTCCATGTCTCATTTTAACACTATCATGGTGAATAGTTACAACAAATCTCTGAATTATTTACGGCAAGTCTATGATGTTATATTTTGGTGATAATGCCACAGGTATATAATTTTATGGAGAGTTCTGCTGATCTTGAATTTGAAATAACTCTCATGAGTAATAACTTACAGTAACAAATGTATGCAAGTAAACCAGTAGGCTAATTAAAAATATTGGCAAATGTGTGCCTAATTTGTATCATTTGCCTGATCCATTACATTTTAGGTAATGCAGACAGAAATGTTTGCAGAGTGTGCCTTTACCACTGTTTAAAACAAGGAAGTTTTTAATTATCCATAATTTAAAACAATGTTACACTAGGGTTGAGTTAGGTAAAATTCCTAATATCAGAAGAAAATCAGATCCTGAGATCTTTTAGCAGAGAAAAGCAATAGGAACTCCTTTCTTTAGGAATACTGTGCCTTTTTGCCAAACCATAACTTCTGGAATGATGCACTTGTAGTAGTGAGAGGAAAAGGAAGTGTCTGCCTATTCAACCATAAAAAACAGCAATGTGGGGTGCAGTGGGGCTTCAAACCAACTGGCACTCCCCGCCTCACAGTCTTCCATGTCTCCAGACCCAAAGTAGGCAGCTGACAGCCTACCCCTGGTATCCCTGCTGTCCAGGTACAAAAACCATCACTTATGCATGAAATTAGTAGATTCTGTTTTGGTGTTGCTATTCGACGAGTAATAATATGATCACCTTACTAGGCTAGTGTGCTTTTTCTCTAACGTTTATAGCACTGACAAGATTTCTTAAGTCTCATTCACCAGCAAAATAGTATATCAAGCCCTGATTTTTAGCATTTGTTGGTTTCTGCCATGTAAATAGTCTCAACATGGAAAATTTTATACTGCCTATATGATGTCACGGAACATGGAATTGGAAAGG
Organism: Macaca mulatta; assembly: GCF_049350105.2. NCBI lineage: Eukaryota > Metazoa > Chordata > Mammalia > Primates > Cercopithecidae > Macaca > Macaca mulatta. The sequence goes on from NC_133415.1 coordinate 68,784,093, forward strand.
ATGCAAAGAAATGCACCATTATATAGTATTTCCATCATGCAACTATAATAGACATAAATAAACCAAAGAGCATAGGTAATAGTAAAATGTAGTAATTAGGAATTGCTGTGTATTGTGTACTTATTATCTTTGTGTTTAATATAACATTAAATTGTAAGTTTATAAAATTTAATTTTTAATAAAGCCTGTGTTTTAATAATCAGCTCACAAATTCTTGACATTTAACAATCAGTTCTCATAAACCAGGACAAGCTGGCCCAACTGCATATTTATTTAAGATCTGCATATATTGACCTGTGTGTATGTACGTGCGTGTGTTATTCCTGCAAATGAGCCAGATAACCAAGAAAAATGAGGACTTTCCTGCGATTCTATTATGTGCATGTAGATCAAAATGAGTCTTCTCTGACCGGTAAATACTGAATTCTCAGTCTACTACCCTTTTCATCTGCTTTAAGCAATGTATTTTGCCTCAATTCTTATTTTCCTAGAGCCATTAAATTTTAAACCATACCCAAGAGAGAATACAGAACTGTCAAATACATTGGACATTGGAGCAGGATCATGCTCAGTTTAAGAATCCCAGTTCGTGCTGTGATGCACCAGCCAGGCTCTGTGCAGTACAGTGCCCTAGCTTCAAGGAATGTTGCCAGCAGACAGCCCTCAGCCGTTAGCCCTCTCCAGAAATTACCCTTGACTGAGAGGAGCTACTTATTCCAAGATCACACTCCTTCCTGGGTGCAGCCTCCATCAATAACTGGTTGTTTGAGAATGTACAGGTCTAGACTCCTCACACCAACTTGGAACCATTTTGAAACAATCATCTCAGCTTTAGAGCTCCCAATCGGGTCACCAAATGCTCCATAAACACTGCATCATCACGTGAGTTCTCCCTCTACCCAATTCTGCTTCCTTCTTCCCTTCTGCATATATTGATTGCAAAAGCATTCCCATATTAGCTTCCTGCACATTAACCTCCATCCCAGAGTGGTTCCTGAGAAAGACAACCTGAAAACTTGGCAAAGTAGCTGTGAAATAATAAAACCTGTAAGCAAATATTTTTAATTTGAAAACCAAAATGCATGTGCTATGAATTTCTAAATTTTACCTTTTTAATAATGTACTACTAAATCCTGTTTCTTGGCTATTTATTAGATACCACAAATATGAGCTAAATGTTTTCTTACGATAGCTTAAGAAGTTATTAAATCTACTTCCAAACATTTAAAGAATACAAATGCTTCACAAACTCTCTCAAAAAATAGAAGAAGAGATAACACTTCTCAAGTTACTCTATAATACCAATACAAAGGCATCACAATAAAGGCACATTGAAGACCAATATCTCTTATGAATATAGATGTGAAAATTCTCAAATACTTATTATATAAAAAGTAATCCAACAGCATATAAAAATGATTATGAATTACATGACACAACTAAATGGGATTTATCACAGTAATGTATGAATTGTTTAACACTTGAAAAACAATTAATGTATCATGCCATAACAATATGAGAAGAATAAACCTAGCTTTTCATTTTCTTTTATGATCTTGACAGTTTTGAAGAGTATTAATTACCTATTTTGTTGAATGTCCCTCTTTGGAGGTCTGCCTATAGTTTCTCATGATTAGACTATGGTTAAGATTGGACTATGGCTATGGCAAGAATACCATAGCAGTGATGTAGTGTCCTTCTTAATCCATTATACCAAGAGGTTCATAATGTTGACATATCTCATTACTGATTATCTTAATCTTGATCACTTGATTATGGTGGTATCTGCTGGGTTTCTCCACTATAAAGTTAGTATCTGTTCTTTCATATTTAATACATGTCTTGGAGAATCTAATTGCATTTTGTTGATGGAAAAAAAATAAAGCCTGAACCTAATGGAGAACTGGTTCTATTCTGAGCAACAGAACATGTCACCCATTCCTTATTCATGCTTCTGACCACATTTTCTACGAGTCCCTGTTTCCCTAGGGTAGCCAAATAGCCCAAGGAATTTAAAGTATTTAGCATGGATTTGAGCTATTCCTTTTTTTTATTTTAGAGAAAAACGCCCTAAATACCTATTTATTTATTTATTTATTTATTTATTTATTTTTACATAGAAAAACATCAAATGCTTGAGAAGCTGTTTCTGGCTTTTCATTGTTTTGAAGACTTTATGTAGTGGTATGTTTCACTTGTTCTGCAAGACAGCTTCCTGACTGATTCATCATACTGCCCAATAAAACGTGATCTTCAGCAAGAGCTGCTGTGTGTTCCTTACAGCCCTGGTTACATAGTCGTCTGTTTTTACGAGTGTAAGTTAACTGAGGGTTGTATTATTCCTATTTCATAGAATTGCCACTTGCTGGATCTCTCCTCAGTTCTATCACCTTCTTAGCTTTTTAAAGATTCAGAAATCACAAAAATAAGAAAAAAAATGCAATAGTAATGAGATAATTGCCCAAGAATGTAATAATAATGAATGTCACAGCATCTAGAAATGATGTGAAGCCATCTAATAACAATAGTAAAAATTACTACCAGTAGAATGTAAGCTCCACAAGGGCAGATATACCCCAAGTACTTTGATTAGTGATTGAAACATAATAGTTACTTAAAACATATCTGTCAGGTAAATTATTTTTAATAAGCTATGTAATCTACTGAGCACTTTACAAATATTGTTTCTTTATAGCCTCACAATAATCCTAGGAAGTATATACTGTTACAATTTATCATTCTCTTTTGTATATTTAAACATTTAAGTTTGCTTTGTTATGGAAAATTTAAAACATACACAAACAGAGAGAATAGTATAATGAATGCCTGCATACTCACTGCATTAATCAGCTCTGGATGCCATACAAAATACCATAGGCCAGGAAGCTTAAACAACATGAATTTATTATTTGTCACAGTTCTGGAGGTTGGAAAGTACAAGAACAAGGTTCTGGACGATTATGTTCCCCTGTGAGGGCTCTCTTCCTGTCTTTCAGAAGGCTGTCTTCTAGCTGTATCCTTGAGAAGCCAAGAGTGAGGGGAAGCAAGACCTCCGGTGTCTCTTCATATCACAGCAGTAATTCCATCTTCAGGGCCTCATCCTTATCAACTCACCTCCCAAAGGCCCCATCTCTATATACCATCACACTGGGGGTTGGAGATTTAATGTATGAATTTTGATGGGACACAAATCAGTCCATACATAAAACCTACCCATCACCCAGTTAAAATGATAAGTTACTGATATGTTATCTCATTTTCCTTTTTCTTCTTTTCCTTTTTAGACTGGGTATCTGGGTCTCACTCTGTCACTGAGATTGTAGTGCAGTGGTGCGATGATAACTAACTCCTGGGCTCAAACGATCCTTCTGTCTCAGCCTCTTGAGTAGCTGGGACTCTAGGCGTGCACCACCACACCCAGCTGTCATCCCATTTTATATAAACAGTGTAATGTACTTGCTGCATTATTTGAGAATATTCGATTCTTCTATAGAAGAAAATAAAAACAAATGGGATATATAACTCGTGTTAAGTGTTGATAATAACTAATTATCAACCAGATTTTGAGATACAGACAGGATTCATAGAATTGTGTTAAATGCAGTACTAAGTTAGTAACCTCTAAGACATGCTGTATGATAAAAAGGATGGAACAAACAAGATTGTTATTTTAAAATGGAAAAGAATGGTAAGAACAGGTCAGAAGCATGAATCATGTCACCTCTAGAGTGACAGCAATGTTATCCTCAAATTATCCTCCCATTGGTGATACTCATTATAGTCTCATTTGGCCTTACATCTCTGACATGGCGGAGAAATGGCGGTAAAACCCCCTGCTGTTCACCAGTGAACTGATGAGATACTAGCCAGGAGCACTAGCCCCTGTGTCTTTCTGATAGAGCAAGTATGTGTAGTGGGCCCCGGGCACTCACCATCTGCCATGCTCCCTTGTTCAAACCTCAACTATGGTCCTCATAACCACAGCACCATTGAGAGGGTAGAGATGGTAAAGAGACAGAGCATTCAAACACAGCATAACTAGAAAATGAGGTTCTTCCACACATTTGTCACCTAGTCTAAGTGTGTTAACCTATTCCTCTCTTTCTCCTGGCTTCTTTTTCCTTGAGTCAATGTGAGTCATGCCTCTTAATCTTGTCTATAAGCTTTTCTGTTGTGCATCCTCTGGGATAGTTTACCTGCTGGTATACTTGGAGCAGGGAAATTTTCAGAACATGGGCTCAGAAGAGATGGAGAGACTGCACTAAAGTTACTCATATGGACTAAAATCTAGGTGTTTAATATATGGCTGAACTTAATTCATAATTACAAATTCAGACTATAACACTTTGAAAAGACATCCAGGAAAGCAAATATTTCACTTTGCACATTTTTGAAGGGTATGTGTTTTTGTGTGTATAAAACAAACAAACAAACAAAAATAGCTAAAGTGCAGCTTGAACGCAATCTGTGACACGTTTCCCATTAAAAAAATCCTCTTTGCAACTCCATTGAATTGTATATAAACAAGTCAAGAAAGCTTTCTTTCCACTGACAGATTTATTTTTATTTTAAAATTTTTATTGGTTTTATTTGTTCTTTCTCCTTTGGTCTCTGAGTTCAACAGCTTAAGAATAGCTTAGATTCCATACATTACAATTGCTCTCAAAAAAAACAAAAAAAAAACCAAAAAAAAAAAAAACCAAAAAAACAAACAAACAAACAAAAAAAAAACAACAACAAAAAATCTGAACATTTGCAAGAAAAAATGTTCAGTTTAAAGCCATTGCCTTTGCTCTATACTATTAACCCTCTAGATATATGCCAAAATTGCCCAATTGTTCAAACCTAATATCAGGCTTGGGACTCTGTGGTCCGTGTCTTGAATTGACTATTTCCTCATGATACAGTGATCTAATAACTGCTGCTCAGGTCAGGGAAAAATAAAGCACTCAAGATGAAAGCTTGCATTGCAAATCTGTTTACTGTTTCTATACAAATTTCACTGTAATATACTCTCCTTGACAGTGTGCTAGGCCAGTATTTCCTCTGGAAGACACTGTTGTAGAAACCCATAATGATTTTCCTGAGAATGTTCCCTAGCTTGATAAAAGAACAGAAAATAATTATGTTGACAAATCCAGCCAAATTGAGATGTTTTATACTTTCATTTTAAATGTAGTTTTCTTGGTCTTGCTAGTCTTGCTATCTGCAGAATATACAAGTGACTAAAAATAATTCTTTCAAATTGTAGATGAGATGAAGCAAAAAGTTTCAGACACTCTTACAAAAAGAATTGATCACGGTCCTAAAGTAAGATTTTTGAAGGAAATACATGACAATATATTTCCCAAATCATTGAAAGAACACATAATTTGAAAGAAACTTTATATTAGAATAAAATCAAAGGTAAATTCCTACTTAAATTGCTCACCTCTAATATGTGTCTTCTGATTGATGGAAAATTTTACAAGCATCCAACCTTGGGTGGCCAATTCTTCCATAATTTGCATGATGAATCAAAGTTTAGGATTATGAGATCTTGAAAAAACTTTAACTAAGGTAACACAATATGTGATATCGTTTTTCTACTAGCTAAGCATTACATTCACTTTCATAAGTCCATGCATTCTATAGGACATAAGGCCAGTTACATCAATTACCATTTTTATGACATTTATATCACACTATGCTTAAAGAAGCAGAGAATTTGGATGCCTTATTTTAAGAATAAAAATCTTTGAGCAATCTATGTTTAGCATATTGAATGCAGCTTTGCTCTATTAGAAACTCTGTTTAACTTAAACCAATGCTCTCAATTCTATCAGATTCATCAAACCCTCTTTATAACAAATATTTTGTAAAGTATCCTTGCTATGCAGAAATGACATTTATCAATATTAACACTCATCTGCACACATGAAACAGGCATCAGTGCCCCACCCATATCTGCCCAGTTCTCATCATTCTAGCCCATGCCCATCCACAGCATCTTCTAGCAAATACCCTTGCTGTCACTCTCTGCCTGAGGTTTTTCCCTCTGCCTGCCCAAGGAGGCAGATAAGAAATGCTTGGAAGTTAATGACCCAGGAGCAGCCCTCAGCCAGCTGATGAAGGGGGAAGATTAAAAAAAAAAAAAGTAGTCCAGCTTTTCTTCTCCCTCAGATGGGACCACTTCTAGGCATGTTCTACATGGTTGCTGAGAGCTCCCCAGCAAGACAGAGCCCCACTTGTCCACAGTGCCAACTTATAACACTCCCACTCCTCCTGGCTGCTTTTTCTTCCCTTCGTCACATCCCCACTCCTCTGCACTGTTCCCTGTCATCGCCTCCTATAGAAAGCACGTGCACACGACACCTTGGCTCAGGGTCTGTTCCCAAGCAAAGCCAAATGAAAACACATCGATTTTTTTATAAAATCAATAGAGTGCCATAAGTGTGATATGAAAATGATTTAAAATGAAAGTATTTATAGTAAAATTCTATTTTCAACATGTAAAGACAAGGGCATGACTACACTAGAACACGCAATGAAGAAGGAAGTTGTTTGCTTCACTACATAGAATCATTACGAAAAAAATCTTCCTAAACGTGGACTCAGACAGGTGTGAAAAACTCTCCTGCTGCCAGGGCATGGCCACCTGTAGCATAATTTTCTCAGGCACTCTTGGCAAAGTTCTAAGCAAACTAAGTACAAGCACCTCTTAACTTTCATGATAGTCCAGTGTACAGCGAAAAAGAGAGAGGGAGAGAGAGGCTTTGTTTTGATGTATCTTGTTGTTTGTAAACAGAGTTTCACTTATATGACTGTCTGGCAAAACGTTAAAACATTGTGTGGGAGGAGGCACAGTTTTACTATGTGGGCTTGGCCGGACCACATGTCACAATATCCCTGTCCCTGCCAACAAAATGCTTGTGGCACTCCGTAGTGGTTGTAATTGCCCAAAACTACCCTCACAAAATGGTCCCTAGAGGGCAGTACTACACTCACTGAGAACCACTGGCTTAGACCAAAAAAAAAAAAGGCACATAATAATGGAGCAAAGGACAAAGGAACTGCAGAGTGGCTTAGGCCACTAGATTTAGACTACCTCAGTTTAAATCCCACCTCAAATTTTTGTTCAAGGTAAGACCTTAACTTACTTGAGCTAAGACCAATAGTGTTACAGGTCCAACCTACAGACCGTAGGTTTGTGTAATAGCCCACAGAATGCATGGAGTTACAGTCATCAACATAATGCTTAGCTAGTGGAGAAACAGAATCGCAATATGCATCACCTTGGTTTTGGTTCATATCCTTGGATGAGGAATTGAGCCACAGGGAAGGCAGTTTCCTTCTGGTGCATATTCCTCATCTGTAAGATGGAAGAAACTACATTTTCTAACTCAGGAATGTTTTGAGAATTAATGACTAAAACACAGTGCCTGACGCCAAGTGGGAGTTCAGAAACATTTGCTATTCTTATTACTGTATTTCATGGCTCAATGATTGTTCTCATTCACCCTCTAACTCAAATCATCTCTCTGGTGTGGCCATCAGAAGACACAAATTGTGCAGGATCTGTCAATGTGGGTTTGGTTGTATAACTATCTGTTTCCAAGGCACAACCTGTGAATTTACTATCATTCCATGCCCGCCCTCCTCCTCACCTCTGCTACCTGTCCTGTCACTTGTCACTCCCAATAACAATAACCTGTGTACCTCTGTGCCCAATAAGGAGATCTTACGAAAGGTGAATGTAGGGGAAAAGGAGAAAGAAAAAGTCTCGAGTTAGCTTTTTCCCACACTGGCTAAATCAAAGTAACAGTGGCAGCAGTTAGAGAACTTGAAAAATAAATGAGATGATGTATAGAAATGTACTGCTGTAAACTGTAGAGTGATGTACAAATGCAAAAGTGCCTTTGTTCTTGTTACTTTTTAATAGTATTGTTAGTCACACAGCTGTTAGAAACCCAATCAGGGAAGACATAGAGACTTGGTATTACCCTTTATAAATGAGAAAATGAGACAGGTGAGAACCAAGACTACATATTGCCTAAAAGGAAAATGGAAAAGATCAAATTGACAGCCCTGTAGAAGAGGGTTCTTGGAGATGAAGAGCTGTCTGGGAAATGGTGACATCAAGTTAGGCGGAGGAGCAGAGGTACCAAATGAAAGGGTCAGCTTTTTAAGGCTGCAGACGTGTTCTTGAATAGAGAACTGCATTGATTGATGTGGCCTGTAATGGAAACTCAGATAATGAAACAAAACCAACATTTAAGAATTTCAGGCTGAGAACTCATTGCCATGGCAACCCTCTCAGAAGGGAACTTGTATAAGAAAATAAGATTCACTTGGTTACGCCTTAAAACGAAAACCTATACTACAGTGAAACAACTAAATTCAGAATTCCAAAACTGCTTGATTGCCGCAATGCCTAGAGGTAGCACTGAACTTGTAGGCCCATCATCTTTCCCATTGGAAGCTATTGCTTCTCAAGATCTATGACTCATGGAGGGAACATTAGTTAGCTCTGAGGGATCCCTATTGAAATTGTGTGGTTCCTACCAGCAAAAATTTACAATGTTTTTACATTCAAAAAATCATCCAGCATGATGCCTGTGGAAACCACAGATAGCACACGCCATTTAAACAAACATACAAGTTTTAGTTTGCCCATAATCACATAAAATCAACAAATTCCTATGTCAATTATTTATTTTCATGGGAAAATAATTTTTAGCCTAAGTAAAATCTGGCTTATATTCAAGATTATGATTTTTTCAAACTAAAACATCTACTTTATTACATGTTGTCATTCGAAGAATGTCAGACAGGGTGCATTGTATTTCATCAGTGAAAATAGTTTTCTCGAATATCTAATACCATTGACAAATATAAATCTATGCCTTTGAACTGGTTCTAGAAGAAGAAATTGCTGTGATCCCTTTTGTATGGCATGGATTAGTTTTTTTTTTAAATGAACATGATGTTAAAAGAAGGGAAATAGAGGTCAAGATAAACACATAAAAATCATTACAAAATAGTTGTATGCCCACAGACAAAAAGAATAAAGACAGCGTGATACATGAGAAAATATCTCTGTCATCCTCTCCAACAGTGCGTGGTGATAATGGATACAAAATCGGGCATTTTCATTTTCCAGCTCTTGCTCAATAGAAATTTTTCTTTCTTGTCTTCACCCCTACACTCACCCCTGAGGTTTCACCAAGATTTTCACCAATACACACAATTTCTGTTAGTATGTTTTACATATATATAGCCAAGGATATCATGCATATGTGTAGTTTTCCTTGTTTCAGGACACACTGTTGTTCTAGAAATCAACATAATTCAGAGGCTTGATTTCACCAATCTGACTATGCATTCCTCAGGTCACATGCATTAGACTTCTGGGATTCAACCTGGGTCTTTTTTCTTTTTTGACATCTATAATATCTTTGTCTTTCCCAAGGTTTTACAGAGAAAATCTGTAGGCTCCCTGATCTCCTTTTAAAGTTTTCTTTTATTCACACTCCAATTTCCAGTTTAGACTGCTAATTATCCTCTTCGTGGTGCCTTAAATTTTGCCTATCTTGCAATCAACAATCTCAAGGTTGTCAAGAATATATATATATGCATTTTTGGGGTCCAAGGGTAACTCATGGTTAAAGAAAAGTAACTGACTTTAACATTTGGAGTCAATAAGGAATAATATTTGGAAGAAATAAGAAACTTGCAAAGACTAGGTCTAGGAGGCATGAAAGACTGGTCATATTTTTTCAATTGAAACTATTTATGGTAAGATTAGAAGGAGAATCAGGATAAAATCTTACATTTAAATATTTCCTGATATTAAGCCCTAAATAATCATTCATAAAAGAGAAATGCCATTGTAAAATGAGCCATTAGATTTGTTGACTAATTTATTTTTTTCTTTTACCACCTAAAGCTAATGTGGATAGGTATGAAAAAACAGCTGTCACAAAGAATGTATGGAGGAGAGAAATGTAATGAATTTTTTCCCCTAAGTTAATAAAATATGTAGTATTTTTTCATAGTAAAAATTTTATTCACAACACATCTGACACCCAAATCAGTATCTTATTTCTAGATAATTATGTATGACTATAACATTTCCCTCTCCACTATTCAAAAATGATCTCCTCTTAGCAAAACTGAGAGGTAGGTGAAATTTAATTATACCCTACTCTTCTTCTGTTTTTCTCCATCTCCTTTCAGACCTTTCTCCAATTCTCCTCCCCTAAGGCTAAGGTGCTCAGTACTTTTATCATACTCTATCCTGTCAACATGAAAAGTAATTTGATAAATTTCTTCATATTAAGTATTAGAAAATTAATTATCTACTAATCTCATGAGTATCTGCATTTTAAAGGAAAATTGCAGAGAAAGAACAATGCCTTAACATCCTAAATTACTCATGAATTATGGAATTTCATGCATCTCTGGGAAGATATTTAAAAGTGATGAGAGAACTACAGAATATTCTCAAATCAAACAGTGGACATGATGATCTTGTCCATTTATTTGTCTAGGTGGTCATAAGGTGGAGGCATATTTTGTTAGGAAACAACCATTAGATTTTCTCTATGTCACAGAAGATACCTGATAATGTTGGGGTACACAGTAGGTCTTACTCATATTTATTAAATAAATTATCATACTATTTGTCTTACATTCATTAAAAACATTTGAAGAATCTATTCTTTTGGTAAAATAAGAATAAGAATACATATGTTGGACCCTGTGCTGTGACCCTAAAGCCTTTGGTTTAACCTTAGCAGAAAAGTGGTGCCTATCAAATATTTAATTTATTTCTGGACATTTCCCTGTTGTTTAAAAACATCAAGAAATTACATAGTAAATGTCTAGCGTTCTGGTGTTCAGAATAGATATCAAAGAAATAAGTGATATTTCCTTAAATTGCCAAATCACAAGGTGTGAAAATGTCTTATATTTGAAGTAACACTGTCAAATACTTTTGAAAGAATTCCATTCTTCCAGTTATCTTAAACTCATTATCCCGACTGATCCCTGTAACAACAGCCTCATGAGATGGACAGGTCTGCAATAACAGTAGTAATTTACTGATTCTTTATATGTGGAAACCGAGGCTACAAAATGTTGACATTACTTGTCCACAGTCACATAGTAATAAGTGGCAAAGCAAACACTAAGCCACTCTGATAAAAGGATTTATGAGAAATTCTTTTTGACAGGTATATAAATGAGTTCAAGTTAAGTTTATTTTGCATCCTAATAACCAGGCTTTTTATAGCAACCATTTCTACCATCTGTTGTGATAAGTTGACAAAATACAAGCCTATACTATAAAACATGTATCCAGTTGTAATCATGTTTCTGAAAGTTTTCTATTTCTCTCTACATAATCAGGATGTGATGACATTGGCATTATTATTTATTTAATGGTGATCAAGAACATGACATACCATATAAAGAAGAAAACCCCATCTACTCCAAAAAAAAGGAAGAAAGGAAGGAAGGGAAGGAGGGAGAAAGAAAAGAAAAATACTTTTCTTTTTTATGGGTAAAAGAGACATGACATTTGATGGCAACTGTAGTCTACCATGCAAGAACATGATGATCAATTTCGTTGGACATTTCATCCCACATTTTGTGTATTTTCTATCTCCATTTTTATTTATTAATATTGGGTTGAATTCAGCTCAGCCTCACCTGCTAATTTCATTCAAATAATATGTAATTGGTCCTTTAAAATAATCATCAAAGATGTTAAGGTAGATCTAATTCCTATCAAAGAATGACTAGAGTATTGCAAGAGCATTACTTCAGCCTATCTGCATGCCATTTGTTAAAAAGTTAACTTAGTCCATAATTCTTCCATTCCTTATCTAATGGTAGCAAGTAGAGTAACATGATTGTTTTGAGATAATTATAGAGATTCCTGTCTCTATTAAAAGGTTGAGTGTTATTTTTATACTGTTTCTAGCAAAATTCTTCCTTCTTACTTTTTCTTGGCTTTTAAAAACAAATCATTAGAGATGCCAGTGATATCCAGAGACAGCAAATTCTCTCAGGTCTCAAAATCTATGTTTCCCAAGTTGGAAACTTGTCTACACATCCATTTTCCAAGCACTTCAGCCTTTTGCTTTTTTAAATCAATAAGCCATATTGACAAAATTTTAATTATTCCCTAAATGTGCATGCCTGCTTTGATTTTTCTTATTTTCCTATAGAGAACAAAATTAACCAACTGGTCTTGTGGTATACTTTGCTCCATTCTCTTTGAACTTCAGCTTTCACCTCTAAGAGAGAATAGGATCTTATGTATTGAGCCATTTGCAAACAAAATTTTAGAAAGTCAAAGAGATAAATAAAATATCCAGCTCTGTTAATAATTATCCAAAGATTAAAAAGGACTATATAATTAGGTCATGAAAAGTTTCCTTATTTCAAGCAGACTCACCAATGTTGCATTGAAAAATGCACTTCATAATTACATTCATGCACAAAAAGTATAGCAACCATCCAGGGTTATCTAAATGTATCTGTTTCTCAATGCTTCTTCATGCAGATCATAAAACCACTACTTCTGTGAACTATCAAGCAATGCTGATCTATTCAGTCTGCTATGAAATCAAGTATTTAACTATTTCTCTGCCCCACAATTTCAGCGAGGCTATAATCTTTGTGGGGTAGGGGGAACAACCAAGGGATTCCAGCCAAATTAACTTATTACTAGATATTTACAGTGTGTTTTTCTATAGTTTGATTTTCTTGGTGTAATTGAGATGTAATAAAGGTAGAACATGTTGCAAAAGAAAAGCAGGTGAGTAAATACCTCCAAATCCAGCTAGAAGAGAATTCCTTTCATCTCAGCCTATTGGTAAGGAAATAGATTAGATCCACATTTTCTGAACTCCCTTTGTCTACTGATAAAACTTAGAAGAGATGTGGTATACCCAGCTACCACCTACAGAATATTAGTCTAATAAGAGTAAAATAAATCTAAAAGAATAACAACATTCAGGTTAAAATACATACACAGAGTAATTTCCTGCAAATAAATCATGTCTGACGCTAGCATGAGAATGCATGCAGACACTAATGCATGTAGACAGAGATTCAACATAGCTCCAGAATGCACAAACATACAACCAATATATATTAAATGCAAACTATTATAACAAACTCAGTATTTGCTATTTTCCTTCTTTAAATCTGCTGGCCACTACCCCACTACCATACTATTTACTTTCTCCAAAGGAAAGTAAGTGGCAAAATGAAGAGGAAAAAGTAGATAAGATAAATCCAGTTCTGGCGTTTTATAGTTTTAAATTCTGAAACATCATGAAAAATTCAGTAAATATTTATAGCACACCAAAGAGGAGAGTCATGATTACCAAATTGGCTACTAAGATCCTTAAACTTAGTTCTCAAAAGTTTAGAAATGGTTTCCTACCTCTTTTTAGACAAGACAGATTTCTAAAGCATAAAGGCTGAAAAAGAGTGAGAAATAAAAACCATAAAATTACTTACAACTGATCGGATGTTATTTTCTTTCACCAGCTTCAGAGATGATTTATAGCAATTTGCAAGGTCTTCCTTGTGGGAACCATTAATATGGCCTCTGGCTATTGGCCCTACAGTATGGATGACATCTGTAAATACAAAAGGAAGGAAAAAGAGGATAAGCAAGGTATTTTTCACTTTTTACATAAATAATACTTTGTTTATTTTAGGTATTTGTGTTAGAGCCTGGAGACCAGCAAGCTAAGCAATACATTGGCGATGCAAATATTTCTCTGGTAGAAGATCTTAAGTAGCACAACCTCCTTAAGTAGGCAATTTCCCAGGAAGATTCTAATTGTGAAAAGGAATCCCCAACCAGTGAATTGTTTCATAGTTTTTGGTCAGATTCAAGTGACACAGATTATAGTATAAGATGTACATAATTGGTTCCCTGGAAAAAGACAAATCCTTGGTGGGAAATAAACTGAGGAATAATTGCCTGCCAAAGGAACATCTAGATTGACATGGGAAGGAAGAGCCAGTGCTAGCCTAGCTTACTTGTAAGGCAATTTTCAGGCATTGTACACAATAAAGAAAAGCAAGTTTCTGAAAGAAAAAAAAAAAAAAAAGACAAGAGAATTTTTAATAATCAGTAATAACCTTAAGAAGAATAACTGCAAAACATTCCGGCCAATTTAGAAAGTGTAACCTACCAATCATCACCTACATAAGATACGCTAATAGTTCATACCTATTTTAATAGGTTAATAGTTAATTATCTATTTTATTGTATTATTAAAACATTCAAACATGTTAATGCAATCTATACTTTTCAACTCCTATTTATGTTGAAAAACACAAAATTTGATATTTTTATATACACAACAAGCCATTGTGCTATTCTTTCAATCTCTACGCACACATAAACTTTTAACTTTAGGAACGTAGTGAAAGAGGACTGTTCTCATTTTAAGAAACAGTAGAAGAAAAACCCCACATTTTAATCAAATTTACTTGAAAATGCCTTGTAACTCTTGCTTGCCAGTCTTATCGGTGAATTGAATTATTAGTCCATTTCACTGATGTAAATCATAACAACTAATCAACTTTGATCACAAAGACAAATTCAATCTAATGTAATTGGAATATTATAATGAAATTATTTGTGTTGACTAATCAGTATCACTCAATTCCAACAAGAATGACAGAAGAATAAGAGTATTCAAAAATAAGAATATGGTATAGTCAAAAAATGCATATGGCATTTGAATATCAGCAAATAAGTCACTATAAGAAAAATCTCTCCGAGCATGGTGGACCACGCCTGTGATCCAAGCACTTTGGGAGGCTGAGGTGGGCGGATCACGAGGTCAGGAGATCGAGACCATTCTGGCCAACATAATAAAATCCTGTCTCTACTAAAAATACAAAAATTAGCCGGGCATGGTGGTGCATGTCTGTAATCCCAGCTACTTGGGAGACTGAGGCAGGAGAATCACTTGAACCAGGGAGTCGGAGGTTGCAGTGAGCAGAGATCGCACCACTGCACTCCAGCCTGGCGACAGAGTGAGACTCTGTCTCAAAAAAAGAAAGAGAAAAAAGAAAAGAAAAATCTCTATTGGTTGCCCACTAAATGTTGATACTACTATTTGATGTTTAAAAAAGACTTAAAGCATTGGTTTCCATGATTAATTCTGAAACAGTATTTAAACCCTTGTCAGCCGATATTAAAGAGGGGCTCATGTGATCAAAGGAGGCATACAAAACTTCACTAATAAACTCACGCAGATGTTGTTTCACAGGTAAACTTACTTTTAAAGTGAGAACCACTACAATATAGAAGCGAAGGTGAAGGGACTTGAGGTGTACTTAGGAAAAAAAAAATAGCACACAGTGATATCATTTTTTTGGAACAAAAGTAACAAGCAAGAGTTGCATAAATTCAAGCAATGCAAGTCCTGTACCATAGTAAATATATATGAATACTGTACTTTAGTTTCTTTAGTGAATGTTAGAATCCATAAAGGAAGGAGGTTGTGCTTAGCCTTACTTTATTTCCCCCCTTGTGGCTACTTGTTATTTATACCCAACTATGATATTCTAAGTTTTCTAATGGATACAAATGGCAGAAAAACTGAACTGGAATAACACACAATTCTATAAAGCAGCATTTCCCCAAATGGGTTCGGTATGATATCGGTTTAAAGGTCAATTAAATTTGGGAAAAAAAAAAGAAAAAGGTGAAATTATATCACACCAGTTACCTTACTGCAAGACTTCAGTGGGTATTTAAAATGCCATAAGGAGTTGCGCATCTCCAGGAGGAGAATACAAAATGCTCTGTTTCCTAAATCCAGTTGAAACCTGTACTTTGAAGAACACCTCATAGGACTAGATTTCCACAATTTTACCTGTGGGAAATGTTGTTCCAGGGCCATTTTGGCACTCTTGTTCCCACTGTTGAAGGCAAAGTCTATGCTTTTTACCCCCTTCCCTACTGCTTCTAAACATCAAACACTTAATATACGAAAGAACGGCCGGGCGCGGTGGCTCAAGCCTGTAATCCCAGCACTTTGGGAGGCCGAGATGGGCGGATCACGAGGTCAGGAGATCAAGACCATCCTGGCTAACACGGTGAAACCCCGTCTCTACTAAGAAATACAAAAAAACTAGCCGGGCGAGGTGGCGGGCGCCTGTAGTCCCAGCTACTCGGGAGGCTGAGGCCAGAGAATGGCGTGAACCCGGGAGGCGGAGCTTGCAGTGAGCTGAGATCCGGCCACTACACTCCAGCCTGGGCTACAGAGCGAGACTCCGTCTCAAAAAAAAAAAAAAAAAAAAAAAAAAAAAAAAAATATATATATATATATATATACACACATACACACACACACGAAAGAACAACGGGACATGACCATGGTTCTCTTATTTTGTGGATGGAGAAGATCAAGAATAAGTGCCTCTTATCTGGAGTCATAAAAGACATTGAGCAAAGTAAAGAGGAGGCTTAAAGATATTAACGGGGGCGGGGTGGGAGGACGGGAAAGAGGGAGGGAGGAGGGAGGGAGGGATAAGGGAGAAACAGAGAAAGAGAAAGCGAGAAAAGCCCATAAGTGTAGAAAATAGTGACATCATAAACTTTTCCTTCGCTTTCCTTTAGTCATCATCATCTACAAAACTTAAATGAAATTTCGGAAAAATTATTCCTTGCATTTCTTTAGTTCTCCATTTCATTTAAAGGTCTGAGGATAAACAGGCAATAAATGAGCCTCCTCAGCATTAAAATATTGATCTTTGTATTTATGCTCTATATTAAATTTACAGCATCCAAGATCAAGTGTTATTATCGACCAACATGATGACCTCTCAGATCCACAAAGCTGGAGGTGAATCAATATGAGGCTAGACAGGAAATCTCCTTCATTATTGTAATTGTCCGTAGTACTTATGAGTAACTACTCCACACTGAGTTTCTCGTTTTCTGTTAGAAAATTCAGTCAGGAGGCCTGTCTTTGAATTCCTGCTCCAGCCCTTTAGTCATCATGTCTTAGATAAACCCTTCATTTCAGTGGTCCTTGCCTTTTTCCTTATCTGTAAAATAAATCTCCTGTTTAGATTATCTCTGTTGTCTCTTCTGTGTTGTGTAGCATTATTAATATCTAACCTTATAATAGAGATGGATGGAAAATAGAATGATATCTGGGCAGTTAAAAGTGATCTTAAACATGGTTAAGCGGCTCACTGATTCTAAGAATTCTTTTTAATATCAAAATATCTTGACTAATTATTCACAATAATAGTTTCAAAATCCATTGAGAACATGTTAGAGACAAAGAGCTATTATAATTTTAATGATGCTTTGTATTGATTTATGTTTTATTAAACACAGTAGCATCTTCATAGTGGACATATATATGTAACACACATGGATGCAAAGTCTATGGACAATGCTTTATCTTGCACATGAGTTTTGAATCCCTTGGTATAAATAAGAAAATGTAAACAGAAGTATTAAATTCAAAGTCTGATACATAGGAAGGCTCAAGAAATGGTAAATGTCATCGTCAACAGCAGCAGCATACAAGGAATCCTCAGCACACAAGCAGGAATGACAGAAAGTTATCATCTCTTTACTCATGTGGAAAGAAAACCAATTCTAAGATCTGACTACAGGTTATAAGTCCCAGATCTGTCACTAATCAGCTATGTGACCTTGTGCAAGTCACTCTCCTCTTTGGCCTTCAGTATTCAAAGTCAAAAAAAGGAATAAATCAGAAGAGCATTTTTTTTTTCAGCTCTCCAGTGCATTTCCTTCTGTACATGTCTAACAGGAACTGAGCTACAGATTCTAAGAAGTCTAATTTATTTTTGTCCAGATAAATGAGCATCAATCATGGTTCACGTTTCTCAAACACGATTATACAGTGAAGTGCAAATTGGCACTATCCCCAGAGAAAATGATTTAATCATATCTAACAAAATTACAAACGTAGACTTCTTTTGATCCAGCAGTTCTATTCCTAGAAATGTATCCGAAAGATAATATACTTGTCCATATGCAGAATAGTATTTACACAGGCCATTCCCTGAAACATTATATATAATAAGGCAAGATGGGAAACATCTAAATGTCCAACAATAGGGGACAGACTAAACGATGTTAGTAAAACGATGGTTCATTTATACTATGAAATATTACCCTTCTGTAAAACAGACAAAGAAGGCCTTCATGTATGCATACGGAAAGATACCCAAGATACATTACAATGTAAAAATAAAATTCAGAAAAGCACACTGCCATTAGTGTTAAAAAAACCTCCTCTACCAATGTAGGGAAGAATACAGGTTTGTTTTAGTTACATGCATAAAACATCTCTGGAAGGATAAACTAGCAGTTAATAACAATAGTTACCTACTAGGGGAGTGACAGAAACTAGAAAGATGGGGGCGAATATGGGGAGGAAACTTTTCACTGCTTTTATTTTTTGATGTTCAAGTTATGTGAATATATTAGCTATTCAAAAATTAAATAAAACATTTAAACAAAGAGTATATGATTTATTAATCCATATTCCTGAATCCCATTTACTCTATCCCTGTGACATTAAAGATCATTAATGTGCTTTCCAAAGATGAGCTTATATCATTACACATATAAAAATACTCTTAAAGAAAAAGATCAATATAATTTCAAGGAATTTAACAAAATGACTCCCCTAGGTATATCTTTCTTTTATTTTCCTACCCTCAATAATTTCTTTATATTAAAAAATTATTTTCAGATAAACATAGGGTTTAAATGATGAACAAGAGGGCATTTTTTCCTACATGGCTAGCATCTACTATTAAAGTTTTACTATAATTTTAATATGCAAACTGAGTGTGACATCCCTTAAAGTGGTAACACAGGATAGGAGCATATATATATATATATATATATTTTTTTTTAAGACAAAGTCTCGCTCTGTTGCCCAGGGTATAGTGCAGTGGTGCAATCTCGGCTCACTGCAACCTCTGCCTCCTGGATTCAAGCAATTCTCCTGCCTCAGCCTCTCGAGTAGCTGGTATTACAGGCATGCACCACCATGCCAAGCTAATATTTGTATTTTTAGTAGAGACGGGGTTTTATCATGTTGGCCAGGCTGGTCTCGAACTGCTGACCTCAAGTGATCCATCCACCTCGGCCTCCCAAAGTTTTGGGATTACAGGCGTGAGTCACCGCGCCCGGCCAGAGCATACTTCTTATGCTCCTCCTTTGGTTATCTCAACAGCCAAAGAATTTTGAATAATTGTCAAGAATTTTTAGAGAGTAAAAAAAGACTATGTAAAAATTTAATCTATGCCTACTTTCCAAGGAACCCAGAGAGACAGAATAATGTGCCCAAAGTCAGAGATCAATGTGGGGAGATAATGACAGCATCATAATGACAACATCACAGTCAGTGACAATATGATTATGAGTAAGTGCCTCTCAAGGTGACTGCTTATTGAAAGAAACGAATGGCATACATTTGTATATATACATTTTGGCATGTTTGTCATGAATCTCATTACTTTAGCCTCATGCTTGTATACATGCAAATTCTGGTTAGTTTTGTGGTTAGATTTGTTGCAATATGCAACAAATTACCACAAAACATGGTGGTTTAACACAGCAACCAGCATTCTATTATTTCTTTTGGCTTCTGTGGGTCAGACCTTCTGCAATGGCTTGGCTAGGGGGCTTGGCTTGGGGTCTCTCATTTGGTTGTAGTCAACTGGTGGCTGGCACTGGAGCAGTGGAGGACTGTGGGAGCCAAAGGCTGGACAGGCATCTTTCTCTCTTCATGTGGTCTCAAGGACTCTCCATGTGGGCTAGTTTGGGTTTCCTCACTGCACAGCAGCCTCAGAGCAGTTGGATAACTTAAACAACAAGTCAGGGGTCTAAGAGCAAGTGTACCAGCAGGTGGACGCCATGTTGCCTTTTATAACGCAGTCTTGGGAGTCACACAGCATCACTACCACGATATTCTATTGGTTGCCACTGTCAGAAAGATCTCACATTTTTTCAGGTGGAGGCACCTAGACCTCACCTCTTGACGGGAAGAGCAGTAAAAAAATTTTGGACATATCTTAAAACAGCTATAATGCAGGATGCCCCAGACAGTTGGCACTTTATTTTGGTGAGTGCCAACTACAAAGTCAGGTGGCAGATAAATAAGAAATCAGAGAAAAGGCTGAGATGATTAAAACTATTACCAGTATGGAGCTCTCAGACCTATTATCTCAATCAGCCAACTGCTAATTTAATAAAAATCTGAGATAGCCAAAGATTGAAATATGAGATTAGTATTAATTGTAAATACAATCTAGTTTGGGAATAATGAATGCAATTGTTGCCCCTAGATAGAAATGACTGGCACAGTGCTGGTTTAGTTCTTTTGTTTTATAATGTGGCAGGAACCTGTGGACAGAGGAAAGGGCAGGCATGGCTGTCACAGAATCAGCATCATAACGTCCCATGAACGGTGAAAGTGATGTTATTTCCCTAAAGTGTCTAGCTCCACATTCAAGAAAGGAAAAGCAGCCTTTGTGCATTGAAGCCCTCTCCTATAGCACTCAGGAAAGCCAAGAAAACAGCAATGCAATTTGTACATTTAATCAACATTTCAAATGCAACCCCTTGAAGAACTATGGAAAATGAGATGGCAGGCCCTTTTGTGCTTCATTAGACTAAAGTGTGGCAAGACAAATGGAATCTGTTTTTGCTCATCTATTTCTGAAATCAATCAGTCTGTAAATCAGCTTTTTTGTTCTGAAGAGATAACTACCGCACCACCTTGCACTCCCCCACTCCTATTTATCCTAGGAAATTAGTCTGAATTATATAGAAAAGGAGGATAGGGTAGAAGGTTTTCTTTGAAGGAGGTGTGGAGGAGAGCCTATTTTTATTTCCAAAAGTGTAAATTGAAAAATATGTGATTGAAATGCCAAATAAATATTGAAAGCAGTAGAATTATTTACAAAGATTCAATCAGACTTATCCTTGGCAAAACAAATGCAGCAAAAACATTCTGTGAAAAAATATTAGCATAATGAATTTTAAAACAAATGAGAGAGTACAGATAGGTTGCTCTCATCATTTTCCATTTGAGAAGCAACTGTGCTACATTCAAACTGTTAATGAACAGTCAGACCAAGTGTAGAATCAATTACACATTGCTTTCATTCACTCCACTCTTGTATTCATAAGCATAATCGGTCCATCTAACAGACTGCATAATAATGCTGTGCCCTGTCACTCACATCAAATTGCATGAATTTTAAGAAGAAAACCAATGCATGGAATTAAATTGATTTTCTTTTCTAGAGATACAACTACAAAACTGAGCGCTAAAGATACTATTTGTAAATCTTATTGGCCAATTTATATGATAAGCACCACCAATCTATGACCTGAAACAGAATACTTGAAGTTCAGTTAACAGAAAATTGAATTACCACCTGATAGCATTACAAAGTAAATGCTGCCTCTTCTTTCCATGTAGGTCAGTGTTTTCATATACACATTTTCAAAGTTTGTTTTTGTTATATTTCAAGAAACAATCAATTGTCCATAAGATGTTTCTTTTCAATCTGCAGAAGATACCATTTAAAATGTGCTTCAACACGCCCTGCGGCATTTTTCTAAATTCAGATTATTCTCTCATACATTTCTTCAGCTGCATGAAGGATTTCTGGCTATGTCCAGAAAGACTATAGTCATTCAACTCTTTGCATTGAGTTTGGGATAAACTAGAACTCACGATGTTATTTTTAAATCTAGTTTCCTTTGAGTTTGTGAGTTCACACATTGCTGTTTTTCACTGTTCTTCGTTACAAAGGGCTTTTGGTTTACCTCTCTCACCCTCTTTGATGCTATGGTTCTCTGAATAAGATATCTATATCTAAGGTTACATACACAGCAACTGAACATTTGCATTTTACAGTTGATAAAGGCATACAGAATGCACAGCCAAAGCTCAAATGCATATTTTCAGCTCAACTGGAGAGTTGGTTCCATTTTTACATGAGAATGTGATAATGTTATTATGTTTGGGGCATCATGTGCTGATAATATGTTTTATTCTTCATTGACTTCAAAGCTGGGATGTTTTAAGTCCAAGTTATAAAATACAATTCAATCAATTTCTACCAAAATGCCATCCTCTATGTTAAAAAAGAAAGAGGCAAAGCTCATGTTTAATTTTTTATCAGCTCTCCCTTTCCTGCCCGAATCTATTTAAGATTGACCTTGTTGATGGGACTGTATCCTGTTTCAAATTGGACTCCTACATGTAAGGGCCCATTTTTAATAACACAGATTGAAACTCATGAAAAAGGGATATCCTGTGGTCAGCCATTGATAGTTTTGAGATTCCACAGGGTATTGGGGGCATCTGCATCACAATAGTGTTATTTCCAACAGAGAGGGGTCTCAGAGGAACTGTGGGAAGCTGAATTATCTGCAGAATTCCAACATTTCATGTCATTTTAGAATGAACCCAAAGAGAACACATCCCAGAAGGAAGTGAGTCAAATGCATGGCATTTCTAGTGCTTCAATAGCAGGGGTGAGAGGAGGTGAAGGTCCAAATAGACAATATGACTTTTTCAAGGAAGATGATAATGAGATCTTTGTTCTGGTTCAAGCGATGTGAGCAACTTGCAGCCTTTTCAGAGAGATGCAAAATCAGTATTTTATTAAGATGCGAGGGGGAAAATCGGCTTTAAAGACTCTATGCTGTGGGTAAAATGAATGAATGTTAGTCCCCACTGCAAGGGTAATTCTACAAATGTAGAATCTAGGCTGGGACTGAAATATGCAGATGGGTCAATGTCGGGACACGCAGGCTGATGCTGAGGTTGCATGTGCTTGTCATCAGCATTCCTTTATCACTCCCATGCCGCCACACGCCTGGACAAGAAAGACTCTCCTGCAATCGTCCACTCAGTCATTAATTCTGTTCTTTATATGATACATATTTTGTGAGAATCCACTATGTGCCAGTGCATAGGGCAATTGTTCCATGACTATCACCAAACAGGTCTGTGCTTTTCTGACTCCAGGACTTTCCTCATTTCTGGAGAGCCCTCCTATTTTTTTCTCTGAAAACCCTTCTTATGAAATAGTTTCTCAGGGAGACTCCTACACTGTGAAGAATTTCGCTTCCTTAAAGATGAGATCCATAAATTCCTCTGTATGAACAAAGTTTGAATTCACTTCACCTCTGTTACTCTATAATATCACTTATGATAAACCATCAATATGACTTTGAACATGAACATTTCTGAGAAGTTTCCATCGGTCAGCGCTCTCCAATCATATGGCATCCTGCCTGAGGAGGCAGGGAATGTCCTATCATTCAAGGCAATCAGATATGACTACCTAAGCCCCAAGATTCTTGCTAATTCTGCAATGTCATGATTCCGTGATTTCTGTTTTCCTGTAGTGACTCGATGCTTCCACTGCAGGGAACATGACAAATCTATGTCTGTGTTTCCCACAAAGCCAAGAATTCTATGGGAACAGTTGCTTAATAGATAATTAGTGAATTTGTGGGTGATTAAATAAAAGTTGGCCCGATATAATCAATCTAATCAGAGATGATGTACCGGATTAGAGAAAACAATGAGGTAGAAGGGATAATCTAGACTGGGCAAGCAATGACATCTAGTTAAACTGGTTCAGCTCATTCAGCATACATTTTATAGAGCTGAAAAGCTGTTTCTTCATAGAAAGACTCACTAAAACCTCATCAAAGATCTCCTAATTACTGCACTATGGAAGATTTAAAAATAAGACTCTAACACTGTCACACTCTTTAACAAAAGGTGTGAGATTCTATCCAAAGACTCAAACGGGAAAAAAAAAAAAATGTGCGGTGTTTCCTTTTTTGTTGTTTTGTTTTTGTTTTTGTTTTTTCCAGGAGATGATTAAATAAGTGAATTCTCTAAACCTGTCATTTCCCTCATCTGCATGTTGCTCATTTTGGAACAAATCTGCTTTGTTTTAGAGATGGATTTTGGTTCTCAAATCACAAAATGGAACATGACAGACTTTCTAGACATCCTCTGAAGGAATTAATGGGCTCACTATTCACATTTCTTTAAAAAGTGGCATTTAGATGTAATGAATCCACCTCTCCATCAAAATAAACCGGATCTGATTTATCTCTGAAATTGATCCACTCCTAGGACAGCTCTGGACTAAACCTAGGCCCTACATCTTCACTCCAGGCCCTACATCTCATTTTCTTAAGGAACAATTGTATTTAGAAAAGAGAAATGAGAAGAGGCTACTTCAAGAATTACATTAACATAACTTCTAGGCAAAAGAATATGTGAAAATTTCTGTACTGTGAAGTTACATTATTTTACGAGTACAACTTATTCAAATTCAACAATATGAACAAAGTGTCGGTGGAATGAGAATGATAAAATATTTAAATAAAAAGGGCAATTTATTTAAATGTTTCCTCAGTGAGCGAGTGTTAGAGCAGGAGAAGGAGCAGGTTGGCTTACATTGCTGGGCCCCAATAGATCAGTCAATATCCTCACCTACTTTTTAGAGATAATGGGTTTACTGTGTACTAGAGCTATTTTCAAACTTTCTGGTGACACTTTCAGAACTGCTGCATTATAGCTTCTCACTGTGCAGATCTAATAATTAAATAATATTTACTTTTCCAATGCAAAATGAATATCATAAACTATTTTATCTGGTCCTCAAGTTTGAAGAAACAGTGATGTCTTTCAACTCCATACAGAAAATCATTTGTATTGAACTTAGTATGAAATGCTATGTCACTAATTTCACTTTTATTTGGGTTAAGGGATTTTTAGGAGTAATTTTAACTAAATGCAATTATTGTTTTTTTGCTCAATCTTCAAAATCTAGAGAAATTGCTTTTTCCTCTTCTGTGAGATAATAGGGGTATTTCTACCCACCATCCTCTTAAGAATGGAAAAGCACTTCTTAAAGAGTTTGCAAAGACTCGAGAAAACAGTCCAACATGGCTGCTATCAGATACACTGATTTACATGGAGAAGAGAAGGGTGGGAGCAGCTTTTTAAGCAGTAATTCTATAAGACATCATGGAGTAAAGCCAAGAGATATTCTTTGGAAACATGAATTCCCATGCAAAATCATGACAGTGGTTTTACTTTCTCATGCTTACTCCTTTGCAGAATGAATTGGAGGTTACAAAAGGGAAGAGATCAGCTGACATGAAAGCAGAGTCAAAGGCATGAAAAAGAGAGGCAGACCATTCAAGAATCTTAAAGGTGAACTAGCAAACTGTGATGATGATTTTAGAGTGGATGGGAAAAGAGAAAACAAAGAGTAAAAATTGATTTCAAGGAACTTGACTCTAAGTGACTTAGTTGGTAACAGAAATAGGGAAATAGAATGGAAATAGAATTGGGGTCTGAGTTACTGCAGTGCTTGCCAGGTGTTCTGAGAGCCTATCCTCAACATAGAAATAAGATGCAGAAAGGGGACAAGAATAAGAGAAGTGTTAGTTAAGAGAAAAAGAAAAAAGGACAATAAAAAATAACTAATTTTTTCAGTATCAAGACAGATTTTCTTTTTTACCTTTTCCCTTTCTTTGCCTATTTTGGGCCTGACATAGAATCAGTGAGGGGAAGAGAATATATCCCTGAGCCTTTCAAACATGATTCATTACGAGACTAAGATCACAGAGGTCAACGTGTGCCTCTGCGAGATTATTTAGTAGAAACTATTAACGTAAAACCACTCAAAGAAAACCAAGAGACCTTTCCACAGTAATTCAGATGCCAAGAATGAAATGTTGGCATGCAGGCTTTGAAAATTAAATAATGAGTATCAGGTTTAAAAAGAAAAAAAAAATACCCGAAAATAAATAATATCTGGTGACTGGCTCTTTGATAATATACTGTTGTGATGCAGGCCAATTAATACAAATTTTCATTCTTTATTTAGAAATGGCATTGCGGTTGAGATGATATGATAAAACGGCTCAAGAGGCACTATAATGAAAGAAGTTAGTGGCATTAAAAATGGGAAGATTTGTTATGAGTAGGAAAATATGTTACACAGCAGTATCTAACAAAATCAGGAAAAAAAGATCAATAGAATGTGTAATTATTATCAGACACCATGATATCAGGAGAGAGCAAGAAAAACAAGTCTCCATAACCCAACAGCACACTCCACTCACTAACTGTGTGAACTGGAGCAAATTACTTTTCTTCCTCTCTAAAAAATAGAATAATATCTGCTTATCAAGTTTGTTGTAGGGAATAAATTATGTAATATATGTGAAGGCATCGACCAGAGTACCTGGCATGTGGGAGGTGGAAGGTGATAAATTCTGACTAGCTCATCACTAGTACTTGTACTTAGTTGTATTTACCACGTGCATAAATGGGATAGGAATACATTCTTCTCTATTTAATCAGTATTTCATCATTATACTCTCAAAGTTCACGGTTATACATATTAACCAATTATGTCAGAACTGACATGTTACTGGTTTCTTTGCTTCTACTACTTCTTGGACGCCTGGTCTTCTCACTCTTAAACTCATTTTTTGGTGTTGCGGATGTATATTCTTGAGTAATTCTTTCAGTGATGGTCTGTGGCTGGAAATTTCCTAAGCCACAGCATTTCCAAAGGGTTTTAATTTGTTCTCATTTCTGAATGCTGTTTTTCTGACATATATGCTTCCAGGTTCAAAATTAATTTTTCTCAAGAAAGATGTAAAATACATAGTGTGTCCAACAGTGACAAGTGCTAAGGAGAAAAATGAAGCAAAGGAAAAGGATAGACTGTGGCGAGAAGCAAATGGGCAGAGAATGTGAGGAGGAGCAGTTTCACGGGCGTCTTCTGAGAAAAGCGCTTATTCTCAAAATAAGATGAGTGAGGAAAATAATCTCCATCATTTCTGCCTTTGACTCCTCAGTGTGAAAGTCTGTACTTTCTCGCTGTCACAGTCAGCTTACCATTGTGAGGGTCAAAGCCTGAGGCCAAAGTGCAATACAGAGTGGGTTTAAAAACATAAAAAGGGAATAAATTGGAGACTTCCATAATACTGTTCATTTCTTTTGTTATGTAAGATACTCAATTTCTAATTTTTAACAATTATTTTTTTCTCTCAGAATGTTGAATATTTTTCTTCATTCACGTCTACTGTGAGAAAAAGACAGTTTGATTTTTATACCTCCATAGGTAAGCTGTTTTATATTTTTATTTTTTCTCCTTTCCAGAAGTTTTATGAACTTCGTATTTATCCTTGAAATTCTTTTCTTTCTCAGTTTTTAAATTTTTAAATTTTTATTTTTGTGGGTACATAGTAGGTGTATATATTTCTGGGGTACATAAAGTATTTTGATACAGGCATGTAATATGTAATAACCACATCATGAAGAACGAGTTATCCATCCCCTCAAGCATTTATCCTTTGTATTATAAACAATCCAATTATACTTTTTAGTTATATTAAAATATACAATTAAATTATTATTGACTATAGGTCCTCCGTACTATTATCAAATAGTAGGTCTTATTCATTCTTTCTAACTATTTTTTAACCTTGGGATTTTGAACTTTCACCATGCCTAATTCAGGACAGGACATTTTCTCCTCCTAGTTATAAAATTATTACTACTCTTTCATTTTCTCCATTCTTTCTAGAACTCTTAATAGTTGAGCTCATATGTCTAGGAGTAAATCTCATTTCCTTTGATTTTCTCTCAAATATTTTATCTGCTGTACGTTCTAGAGTAGTTCTTTGGCTTATTCTTCTGGTACAGTAAGTCTTCAACTGTTTCCTTTCCATCATGCATTCTTTCACTTTGAAACTTTTGTTCTTGCTTTTATTTCCAAGAATTTTTATTCTTTGGTTGTTCTTTCTCTTCTTCTTACTGGAACTTTTTTTTTTTTTTTTTTTTTTTGAGACGGAGTCTCTCTCTGTGCCCCAGGCTAGAGTGCAGTGGCAAGATCTTGGCTCACTGCAAGCTCCACCTCCCTGGTTCATGTCATTCTGCCTCAGCCTCCCGAGTAGCTGGGACTACAGGCGCCCCCCACCACGCCCGGTTAATTAATTTATTTATTTTGTAACCTCTACTTATGTCATATATAATTATTTTTTCTACCAACCTTTTTACTGGATATAAATCTGTTTGTTGCCTAGGCCAAGACTTGGTAATAACAAGCCCTTAGTGGATTTTAATTCACTTAACATATGCCTTCACACTTTTTCTGATAACTTATATAAATATCTAATTTCATACAAATTTTATGTATTTTCATCAGGGTTTTATTAGTAATGCAAATAATCAATTCCTTGGGAGAGTACCTCAAATAAGAAAAGAACATTAGTGATGTAATTGCTCACCGAATTATGCAAATAGATATTTTAACAAGGAATGTATTCCTCACCTAACAGACAACCGAATGGTAGAAATTGCTAAGATCTTCATAGGTTTTTTTAATGTTAAAAGGTAGGATTTTATTTTCCCGACATGATAAAAAAGCATATGCTTCCTGGTTGAAAGCACACACACACACACACACACACGTACACAAATACAGGGAAAAAAGGAGAAAAAAATATATTCAATATTTTCATGACTTTGAACTAGCTATTTCATAGTGTTTCGTTTAGGACTGATGACAGCATTGTTTTAAGACAGATTTATTTTATACCTCATCTTTTATAAATATTACACACTTTAAATAAACATGGATTTACACATTTTCCAGTTGTTTTTAGATACCTAATTATTATGCATTAATTACAAGTACTATTTAAACTGCTTGGACAAAAAGGGATATTTATTTTTACCCTAAACATTAGATTTATATGCCTTGTTACAAACTTAGCTGCCCAGAGATATTTTAAAGCAGAAGCACATTAAGCAGCTGAGTTACTTTCCAAAGCATCCTTGCTGAGCAGTGTTTTGAAGCCGCAGCGCATGATATCAATAGTGTATTTTGATAGAATTTTAACAGTTTTACTGCTTGTCTCCTCCTGAAGGAGCAATAGTTAGGATAGTGTCAATAGTTCTCTCTAATACAATAAGTGAATGCCAAGAGTGTGTTTGACACTGCTATACAATAAAAATGCTAAACAACCAAATTAATCATTCTAAAGGAATTGCCATAGACAATTTTATTGATAGGACAATATTAAAGTTTTCACAAGATTAAATCAAATATGTTTTGTTATTTCTTGCATTTTAATATTCTTTTTAAAGAATTTGCTTATCTGTTTTGTTTGTTTGTTTGTTTGTTTATTTGTTTTTAAGAGATAGAGTCTTGCTATGATGACCAGACTGGTCTTGAAGTTCTGGTCTCAAGTGATCCTCCCAACTCTGCCTCCCAAAGTGCTGGGATTACAGGCTTGCAATATATAGAATATCATGAAGACAACTTTGGTCCTTTTCCAAATGTATCCTCTGGGCCTGAGAATCTAGCCATGGACTTAGTTATTAGGTTCTGAAAAGCCTGGGAAGTGCCAAACCCCAGCAGTTGCTAGCAGCATATGGTGGCATTCCTTTAAATGGGTCAAGTCACCATGATCCTGGACACAGCCAGAGAAAAATAAAGTCACATTGGATTCTGCCTTGGGAGCTTTGTCACATAGGTATTTTGTGTGTACTTCTTCGCATAGGAAAAATAGCTGGAGAAAGCACAGAAGCCAGAAGTGAAATAAAAGTTTTTTTTCTTTTTCCTACTGTTAGAAAAGAAGAGGGTGGGAGCCATGGCTCACACCTGTAATCCCAGAACTTTGGAAGGACAAGGTAGAAGGATCAGTTGAGGCCAGGAATTTAAGACCAATCTGAATTCTTTTACGGAGACCATGTCTCCACAAACAAACAAACAAAAACTTAAAAAAAGAATACAGAAAATTGCCCTTGGAATTATATTGTGATAGAAAGAGCACTGTCCTTCCTAGGACATATCTGGCTGTGTTTGCAGCTTCTGATAAATGTGGCTTTTTGACATCCTTCCAGAGAAAGCCTGTGGGCCTATCTGAGAGACGGCCCCTCTCACAAACCATTTACTCTTCCAGATGTCGTCCTCATTTTTCCTATGACCTGCTCTTGCCAACTTGGATGAATGACTTCACTCAAGGAGTAAGGGTGAGAGCCAGATGCGCCCACACTGTACTTAGTAACTTACCCCAGTTCTTCCCATCCCAAAACATTGGCCTTGCTTCACCTTTATGGACCCAACTTACTCCACGTTTCCCTGCACCCAGCATAAACTCAATCTCTGTCGCCGTTCTTGACTGCAAAAGACCTACGAAAACAATTCTTTGGGGAGAAGACTTCCCTCTAGATTTTGCTCAGGGGCCTCCTTAACTAACATAGGGAAAAAAAATGGTCCTTCCTTCTAAAGGAGTTCATTAACGCATGTGGAATGAGGCTGATTATTTCTACTGAGTAATTTAAGTCCAAAGAAGAAAACATAACAGATCCCTTTAACAAGCAGAATGCCTGATACACTAGGGATAGCAACTTCAAGACCTCAAGTAAGGACGTTTGCTCTCCTTGAACCTCCCTGCACCAGAATAATCAGGTTTCCTTCATTCCAAGGCCCACTCTCCTATTCCAACAACCAGTCATTAAGTAAATTCTGGCTAAGTGAATGTTGGCTAATTCCATGGTAGCAATGTAGCATGGGTTATGCTTAACTTGCCTTTGGCTACAGCCATACCCTTGTTTGTTGTGTGTTCTCACTTAATCCTAAACTGTGGCGTCATCCCCAACCACCTTTTTTTTTTTTTTTTTTGCATCTCCTTAAAAGTCTTGGTCAGTAGTTTTCAAACTTGAGGGTAATCAAAACCTCTAAAGGTTCTGGTAAAACAAAACATAGGTTTCTAGGTCACACTCTCGGTATTTCTATTTCAGTGGTAGGTCTGGAATGGAGTAGGGGTGGAGAAAAAGGATTTGCATTTTTAACAAGTTCTCAGATGCTGCTGATGCTGCTGGCCTAGGGACCACAGGTTGAAAACTACCAGTCTAGACTGGACCCAAAATGTCAAATGTGGAGTTGTCCTATATGGCAGTGTACAGTTCTCCTACCAAAATTTTACCCATCACCAATATTTGAGTGTCAGCTTGACACCCAAGACTCTGACCTTGTTTTTGTCCACCAGACTCACACCAACTGCACCCACAGCTATGATCTTTGGTTCATTATATTGTGTTGATGACCTTGACCTGTGTTGCCTCTTCTGGCTTGCCTTGCCCTGTTGTCGCACACACTAATGACAAGCTATCATTTTAAACCCTTCCATGTAGAAGCTAAACTTGTCCAAAAGTAAAACCTGTCTACTCTTTAGTTCTCATAAATTATAGCAAAGTGCCAAAAAAAGAGCTCATTTTGCAGTAGGAAGAGCTCATTCTGGATTAAATGTCAACAGAGCATTAATGACATTAATCGAGACATTACTTGAAGTAATTTAAATTATAAAAAGATCAGGGTGTGTGTGTGCACTAATTGTGAGAAGAAAGGAAGTTTAAAGAAAGCATACTTCTAAGATAAGCCAAAAAGTGAACAGGCCAAAATTAAGGAAAAAAAGCTAAGCATATAACTTGTCTTTTAATACATTTAAGGAAGAGTCAAAGAAGGGTCTGAGAAATGGTTGTAAAGAAGATACACAAATGGCCAATAAGTACATGAAATAGTGCTCAATATCCTAGTCCTTCTGGAAATGCAAATCAAAACCACAATGAGATGCCACAATGAGATGCCATTTCACACTCATTAGGATGGCTATCAACAAAAAGGCAGATGTTAATAAGTGTTAGTATGTGGAGAAAATAAAACCCTCATACATCAGTGATAGGAATGGAAATGCCACTTTGGAGAACAGTTAGTTCCTCAAAATGTTAAAGACAGTTACTATATCACTCAACAATTCCACTGCTGGGATCACCCAAGAGAACTGACAACACACGTCCACACAAAAACTTATATGCAAACATTCATAACTGTTTTATGAGTCCATTTTCATTGCTATAAAGGAATACCTGAGGCTGGGTAATTTAAAAATAAAAGAGGTTTATTTTGGCTCCCAGTTCTGCAGGCTGTACAGGAAGCACAGCACCAGCATCTGCTTCTGGTGAGGGACTCTAGGATGCTTACGATCATGGAGGATGGCAAAGGGGAGCCAGTATGCCACGTGGTGAGAGATGAGAGACTAAGCAAGAGAGTGAGGAGGAAGTTCCAGCATCTTTTAAACAACCAGCTCTCACGTGGACTCATAGAGTGATAACTCACTCATTACTAAGGATGGCACCAAGTCATTTATAAAGTATCCACCCACATGACCAAAACACCTCCCACCAGGCCACACCTCCAACACTGGGGATTACATTTCAACATGAGATCTGGAGGGGATAAACATCTAAACCATTTCAGCTGCGTTATTTATAATACCTCCAAATGGAAACAACTCAATGTCCATCAACTGATGAATGAATAATCAAATGTATATCCATCTAATGGAATATTATTTAGCCATAAAAAGGGCACTAGTGATATATGCTACAATATGAGTGAACCATGGAAATCCTATGCTAAGTTAAGGAAAACAGACACAAAAAGCAATATACTATATAATTCCATTTATATAAGATGTCCAGAATACGCAAATTCACAGAGGCAGAATGTAGATTAATGGTTGTTAAGGAGTGGGGAAGGGGGAATGAACACTGACTGCTAACGGGTATAGAATTTTTTTTAAGGCAATAAAAATATTCTGGAATTAGTGGTGTTGACAGTTGTACAACTCTGAATGTGCCCAAACCACTGAATTGTACGCTTGAAAAAAGTTGTATTCATTTATTCTCGTACTGCTATAAAGAAATACCTAAGACTGGGTAACTTATAAAGAAAAGTGGTTTAATTGGCTCCTGGTTTCACAGACTGTACAGGCAGTATGGCTTGGAAGGCCTGTATTAGAATCATGGTGGAAGGCTAAGGGGAAGCAGGTACATCTTACATGGCTGGAGCAGGAGAAAAGAGAGAGAGTAGGGAGGTGCTACACACTTTTAAACAACGATCTCATGAGAACTCACTCACTATCACAGGAAAAGCAAGAGAGAAATCTGCCCCCATGATCCAAACAGCTCTCACCAGGCCCTTCCTCCAACACTGGGGATTACAATTTGATATATGATTTGGGCAGAGACGCAAATCCAAACCATAACAAAAGCTAAACAAAACAAACAAACCAAAAAAAAAAAAAAAAAAAAAAAAGAAAGAAAACAGAAGAAAAGAAAAAAAAAAAAGGTGGTGGACATGCCTGTAAATTCAGGAACATGGTAGTTAATAGATGGTAGACGGCTGCTTGAATAGATGAAATGGTTAATTATTTGATATTGACTATGTCCAGAATATGCAAAATATGGAAGGCAATACTCCTAAATAAGACCAGGAAAACAGAGTCTGTCACCCCCATGAAATCTGTCCCGGGGTGTTTTTAGCGCTATTGGAAAGATTCAGATAAACCTTTTCCACTGGAGTCCCATTGGACAAACCCTCTGTGACTGCCTTTCCTACCAATAACTGGAAAGAACATACAGTAAGGAAAACTATGTGCCATACACAACTGCCTACAAATCTAAGGACTGAGAGCCACTTCCATTTTTTTCACAAAGCTTGCTTGGATATTTCAGTGCAAACTAGTCAATTGACAGCAGTGAAAATGTATATGGAGTTCATAAACAGTGAGAGAGAGATGAACTACAGTGATGCTTAGAAAAGACACACATCCATCAGAAGATCTGAAGCCCTCAGATGTGGTTATGTTAGCTGATCACAGGGCTTGCTTTAGGAATAGAATTACAAAGAGTCTCCAAAGAAAGCACAATGGTTTATTTTACAAATAAACTCTATGTAGAACCATTTTGCCATTAGAAAACATTAGGTCAAACATTTACAGGCAAAAGTTACCATCCTCTTAGGAACTGAAGTAGATCCCTTCCTATGTCCTTCCGGAAAGATTTTCAGAGTCTGTATGTTTTGGCCCCAGGTTTGTTTGTCTTCATCAATATGTAAAACTTGGAGGTTTTATGTGTGTTTATACATGTGTATGTACTATCAGCCACAAGCACAAACAGGCCAGGAGCAGCTACCTCTGTGATGTGTGTTAAGAAATGCCAGGAAGGTTTTTGCATCCACTAGTGAGGCGAGGACTTTGGATAAGTCTCCCTTTGCACCCCTCTTCCAAACCTGGGCATAACCTGTCCTACAAGAGAAGATTAGAATTTTAGAGACACTTAGATTGTACAAAGAGAATAAGATGATCCTCACTGAGTGCTTAACATGTGGCAAGCACTGTTCTAAGTCTAAGGTTATTTTCATCTTTTCCTAACTTTAGCACTCACCAAGACCTAGTATTTAAAATACTCACAAAAAAGCAAAAAATATCTAGCTCTGGACTGAGATTGAACAGATGGACTTCTCCCTATTCCTTCTGCTAAATACAGCTTAAAACCCCGGACAGTATACATAAAACAAATATGAGAAGACTCTGAAAGGTGGACAGAAGAAGGCAGTCCATAGGATCAACACGGTGATGAGTTCTCCAGGTTTTCTTTTTGCCTCACAGATTTCAGCCTTGGTCCCAAAGAAGTCAGCATCCCAGAAATGCTAACAAGAGCAGACTAAAAAATATAAATAAATAAATAAATAAACAAACAAACACACACACACACCACCACCACAGGAAAGGGGCGACCTAACAAAACAGAAAGATTAAAAACTATCCTATACCAACCAAATAGCACAGACAAACCCAAGGCTTCATCCCTTCCCCTGTCATCAAAGGTCCAGTGGGGAGCCGAGATTTCTACCTGCACCCTACTGTAACAAGGCACTTCCTGTCCTGAGTGGTATCAGAGGAGGCTGTGTCAGGAAGCCAATTTCAGCCCTTGCTGGTGGTTAACAAGCCCCCTTCCTATATAATGTCACAGCAGACCATGTAGGAAGCTGGCACTTTTACTACCACCTAGCAGGCCTCCTCACTACTAGGTCAGTGGAAGCTAACTGGGGAGTAGTAACAAGATAATGACGTTTCCCCTCCCAGCCAGGGTGGCACTCGCTGAAGCCCAGCAGGGAACCTGAAATCCCACCTCTTCCCAGCGGAGACAAAACACCCCTGACTCCCTGGAGTGTCAAAGGAAGCTGAGAGAGGAACTGGACCTTCACCCCCGCGTGGCAGTGATGAGGCAGAATCCCCTTTTCCTGTAGGTGTGATACAGTTTCAGAGACAGCCTGCTAAGTCAAGATTTTAAAAAGATCCAGAGTCATATAACATACAGGGTATTATAGAAAATCACTCATTATACCAAGAACTAGGAAAATCTCAACTTGAATTAGAAAAGACAATCAACAGACCCAACAAAGAGATGATCCAGGTGTTAAAACTAAGATTTTAAAGGAACCATCATTTTTTAAAATGCTCCAATAAACAGTTATGTACATGCTTGAAACGAACAAATAGAAAGTCTCAGCAAAGAAGAGAAGATGTAAAGAAGAACCAAATGAAAAATTTAGAACCAAAAACTACAATAACTGAAATAAAAAACTCAGTGGCTGGGCTCAACAGCATAATGGAGAGGGCAGAGGAAAGAATTAGTGAATCTGAAGATAGAACAGTAGAAATTATTTAAAGTGGAAAACAAGGAGAAAATAGAAAATAGAGCAAACAAACATTAAAAAAAAAAGAATAGAGTTTCAGGGACCTGTGGAACTATTACAAAAGATCTAAAATCATATCATTGAAATATCAGAAGAATAGAAAGAAAGTGGGGCAAAAATAGTATTCAAAGAAATAATAGCTGCAAATTTCCCACATTTGGCCAATGAGATAACCTATAGATTCAAAAGGTTTAGTGAACTTAACTGGATAAAACAAATAGGAATTCATACTAAGATAAAATATAAACATCTGAAAATTAAAAACAACAAAAAAATCTTGAATGCAGCAAGACAGAAATGAATTGTTATCTATATTGGAGAAAAACCATTTAGATTACAGTGGATTCCTCATCAGAAGTAATAGGGGCCAGAGTGGTCAGGTGCAGTGGTTCATGCTTGTAATCCCACCACTTTGAGAGGCTGAGGTGGGTGGATCACAAGGTCAGGAGTTCAAGATCATCCTGGCTAACATGGTGAAACACCATCTCTACTGAAAATACAAAACTTAGCCGGGCGTGGTGGCGCACACCTGTAGTCCCAGCTACTCAGGAGGCTGAGGCAGGAGAGTTGCTTGAACCTAGGAGGCAGAGGCTGCAGTAAGCCGAGATCAGGTGACTGCGCTGCAGCCTGGGTGACAGAGCAAGACTCCATCTCAAAAATAAAATAAAATAAAAATAAAATAAAATAAGTAATGAGGGCCAGAAAAAAAGTGGCAGAATATTTTTCAAGTGATAAAATTAAAACTCTGTCAAACCCAGAATCCTATATCCAGCAAACTTACCCTTCAGGAATGAAGGGGGAAATAAAGACATTCTCAGACAAAGGAAAACTAAAAGAATTTGTCACCAGCAGACCAGACCTACCCTAAGAATGGCTAAATAAAATTCTTGAAACAGAGAGGGTGTGAAAAAGGAATAATTTTCAGACATCAGGAAACCAGAAAAAAACAGCAGAAAAAGCAAAATTATGGGAGAATGGATAAACTAATTGTGCTTCATACAATGAGATACTACTGACCAATGAAGAATAATGAACACTGATACATGTGACAACATAGAGAATATCAAAGACTTCACACTGAACAAAATAGACACAAAGAGTACATTGTGTATGGTTCCATTTACGTTAAGAAAAGATACAACTAATTCATAGTGATAGAAGTCAGAACAGTGCCTTTGAAAGCTAAAGATTCACTGGATTGGGCATGAGGGAAAATAGAACAATAAAAATTACTTAATACAAAATACTTTCTGATGTGATGGAAATATTCTTCACATTGATTGATGTATGTACATAATCAAAACTCCAGATGGCATATTTAAGATTTTTGCATTTTATTCTGTCAATGTTATCTAAATTCTTAAAACCAGAATGACTATATAATTTTTAAACACAATAAGCAATAGCTCCATGTAAGTTCTAATGTATGATTTTCAAAGTAGAACGTAAGTACTGGAAATTTTTGAGTGGTAATTTATTTCTCTATTCAGATCTAGGTTATATTGCAAATTACTTATGGTACAGCAAATTTAGAATCAATATTTGCTTCTTGATATTTTTATATTTGGAAATGAACCAATGTATTCAATAAAATATTTATACCTAAACCATAGAGTTTGAAGGGTTTTTTTAAAAAAAGAACCCAAACATTTGATCTGTAGAAAATGAATTAAGTTTTACTTTTGCTTGTCATCACATACACACAAGGCAAAGGGGTACTTTCTCATTACAGTAATTTTCAGAGAGATGTTTAAAACAATAATTTATACCTGCTGGGGGACTGCTTCCTTGCAAACTGCTTTACTGCCCAACAAGCAGTAACACAAAGTTGGCTCATTCCCTGTGGCAGGCTGTATTACCCAGAGATGGCCAAAATAATATCTCTCATCTCATTTGCTTTTTGGCAATGTGGCCTTGCCACTCCTTTAACAAAAGCTGGAGTATAAATCCCTTCCCAATACTTAAAACCAATAAAATGTCTTAAAGTGATTCTATAAAATCAAATATGTTGTTACTATAGCAAAAAATTAACAAGTTCCTGTCCCAACACCAACAAATAATTTGTGGCAGGGATTTAAATTTTCTACCTCTATCTATTTTCTCTTCTTTCTTTGAAGTAATAGAAACTTAATATTTAGCTAAGTTAGGTGTTGCAACAGACGGTGATAAGCCTTACTGGTTTTGCCTCGATCTCTTGGAATATTTGCTGTATGGATGCTCCTTCTAGGAACTTGACTCATTCCTTAACATGGATTATAATTACTTCTGACCATATTATCCTAAAAAAAAAAAAATAGAAGCCCCTGAAGTGTGATGTAACTTTTGGGTTTACTTGGAGTCACACTTTAACATTATCATCATCCTTCTTCCAAGGTTCACTGTTACTGATTCTGATGGCATTAATTTGACTGAGTCATGCCATAGTGTGTGTTGAAAATAGCAGACAAGCTATGGCAGTCTTCTGTCTAGATGTTTAAATTCCAGCTTTGCCACATACCATCTGGTGATCTCGGGTGATATTTTGAGACTTGCCTGTAAAATTATCACACTGAAACTTTATTCATAAGAATCCCTGAGATTATTTGAAATAATGATTAAAGTACAGTGTTTGACACAAGGTGTAAGTACCCATTTGTGTCTATTATTATTAGACACACTTCCTCACATATATAGAACATTATTTTATCTGTAGAGTAATGAAAGGTTTACTTTCCTTCTCTACACTAGGGCTGTTCTAGTCAATACATGCAAATGACAGGGTGTTTAGCAACTGAATTGCTGGTGGTCCTTTAGTCATTTTATTGGGGTGCGTGGAAGATTCTACATCATTATGCAGTGGAAGCTTTTTCTTTCTTTAGCCTTAGAATAGTCACTCTAGTATAGAAATTCTCTGAGGAATGCTTCCAGGAATTCCCATTAAAAAGCCTAACAAATGTTTTCCAACTAACACATTATGTTCTGAATTTATAGGCACAATCTGAGCAAAAAAGGTCTTGGCAGTCATTTAATGGAATTATTACAAAAGCAAATTAATATGTAGATTATTGGACAGTATTCATTTCATCATACAGGAGCATTTTTAAATTAGTTTCAGAAAA
The DNA here is from genome assembly GCF_049350105.2 of Macaca mulatta. Taxonomy (NCBI): domain Eukaryota; kingdom Metazoa; phylum Chordata; class Mammalia; order Primates; family Cercopithecidae; genus Macaca; species Macaca mulatta. Next base: position 68,822,900 of record NC_133415.1, read on the forward strand.
AGGGCACTCCATAATAAACTTTTAATTTCAAGAGTTGCACAAGGTAAGGGCTGAAAATTATACTAGGCCACGTACCATGTCATCTCTGATATACTACAACACTTCTTTATGAGCACATTACAATTCAGAGAGCTAATAATAAAAAGAAGTGATGCTGAGATGATGAATTGATGCTATGCAATTAGACCTATTAGAATTCACAAGCGTCGACAGGCAATAATCAAACCCTTTTCATGCTGCCCATTGCAATTATCTTTGCACTTAAGAATCAACAAAGCACATAATGACTTGCACTCGATTAAAGAATTCATGAGAAATGGAATTTTAATTAGTGTGTGGAAAATTTGGGCCATTTATTACTTTACAGGACAACTAATTGTGAAAACTAGTTGAGAAGTTAAAAACAAGTGATAGATGCTTGGCTGGTCATGGTGAGAAAATTGGACAATGAAAATTTCTAATAGTGCTCCTCCCACCATAAAATTATGATTAATACCTTAAAACCTATTATTGGGGAAGGGAGTCGTAAGTGCATCATTGATATCATAATTGACTGATACACAGACGTTAAATCCATTCCCAATTTTGACTTTCCCAAACCACAATATTTTAGACCATTCACACTCACATACACACAAATGTAGTCACTTATACACCACCTACATCAGAATCAATGAATATCTATTAATTACTATCTGTGTGTGAAAAATAAAGTATATAATCTTAGAAGAAGTGAGGGTATTAATTCAACATAGGATTTTTAAAAGCTTAGTGAGTGGAGATGATTATTACTCAGTTCACAGATTTTTGTGTTAGTCATGAAAAACTGCTGTGTAATGGCTGTGTGTTTTTAATGCTGTTTATTCATAAAACACGTTTTCTTTTAATGCACTTGACCTTGGACTAGAAGATTAAATTATCTTGTTTTAGTTCATTTCAGATATAAATAATAGGTTTTGGCAGTTAACACATAAGTTAATGGAAATTCATATTTATCCAAAGTTTCCTGGATATTGAGTAAAAGGTACCATGTTTATAAATAGAAAATGTAAAGTGCCAATTTACAATGCAGTCAATTTAATAACATATTTCTCATGCTCAATTTATCATCTGATGTGAATCTAAAGTACAAATAGTCAAGGAAATATCCACAATCACTGCTGCACTCTGTGAATAAGTGAAAACAACAACAAAAAAAGACTGAATACAATGGCCCTTCTCACTCGGTTCATAAAACAACCGGGAAAAGAAATCAATATTTATGAAAATAAATCACTGATTCAATCCCCAAACAAAGTCAAATTGTACATGAACAATTCTGGAAGTTATCTGTCTCTCATTTAGAAATCTCATTTACTTTGTTGTTAAAAATTATACTAATTTGCGATGTAAGATTTGAGTGTCTAAAATGTGGAAAATATTTGAATAAAAATGTATCTAGTGTGGCATCAGATATTTTAAAACTTTATGATCATTTGAAAAATCAAATGTGTGGTTTCTACAACAAAAAAATTAACCAGTTCCCATCCTAATATGAACAAAGAATTGTGGCAGGGATTGAATTTTTCTATCTCTATCTATTTTCCCTTCTTTCTTCAAAGTAACAGAAACTTAATATTTAGCTAAGTTCACTGTTGCCAGGAATAAAATGTTACATTTTTCAGTAGTCCATGCCAGTAGATGTGGTCATGTGACCAAGTGTCTCATAGAGCCTCTGGAAAAGCTAAAAACATCAAAATGATTTCATTTTGCTCTTCTGACTTTCCTTTTTCTTTCTGTCTACACTGACATACACTGACCTGATGATGGCTGGAACTCCAGCAGCCATCTTGGGTCATGAGGTAGATAAAATATCATAATACCTGTCAATTATAGGAAGTTTTACACAGTAATTTGCATAATTCTACCACGCACGTATTTTCCCATTGGAGATGTAGGAACTCAGCAAGATAGGTCATTAAACTGTTTGTTTCTTTCCTTTCTTTTATATGCTGCTTCTTCCTGGGTTAATGTGATTAGTTTAAATCATTAAAAAAATAGATGAACTTAAAAGTACAATTCCACCAAGGCATTTAGAGGAAAAGAAATATTAATGTGTAAAAACCATGCCATGGGCTGAGTCAAGTATTGCAGATGAATACCAAATTTAGTGCTGAGCTTCCAGGCAGCTAAAGAAAGAAATACACAAAGTGTCCAAAGAGATAATCTGCTCTTTTCTTAACCTGATAGTAAATTTAAGGACGTCTACCTCGTTGAACTCCCATGTAAGGACTACTGAATGACATAGTGGATGTCTTAAGCAGTAGTCATGCAAATGGTGCAGAAACATTCTGCATATAGCCACCACACTGTCATCAAAGAACCAGAGGGTATATCATTATATCTTGATTTGGAACAAGATTTCTCCATGTAGCTAAAATGATATGACTTCAGCATAGTCTACTTTTTATATGGTTCAATTTTAGAGCATCTAAAGGAATAAGTGGTTTGTTTGGTCCTTCAAATGTCTCTCTCAAATATCAGGCACCTCGAGTGATCTTCGAGTGATATTCAGGTTCAGGTAGCAGTTCCATTATGACCACCAAAACAATACTGCCCTAGATCCAAGCAATAGGTGCCCCTTCCGTGGGTCCTGAATTTTATATACATGACAATTTACTTTTGTCACTGGGATTCAGTGTTCAGCTCTGGCAGAATGTGATGTATAATCCTAAACATCTGATCTCATCATTAACACTGTTCAGACCCCAGGGAGGTGCTTATGTTTCTTTTCCTGTATCTCAGAATAAAAGGAGACTGCATTTGAATGTCACAAAGAGTTGTGGATTGTGCAAATGCAAACATCAGAGATGGACACCCTTTCAGAGTGGAGGGAGGATTTAGCAATAGAAGTGCTTAGGTAAGGGGAAAAATAATTAATTAACTTGTCAAATCCTTCCTCTAAAATAGCTTAAGTGCAAAAGATTCTCAAATAATAAAGTGTTGTTTCCTAGGAGAAACAAGTATCTGTCTCAATTTCCTTTAAGTAACAAACTATGGTCTTGGCAGTATTCGTGAATGAACGTTGGATGTATGACAGTTGTATGTGGTGGCTAAGTCACCTATTGCAATAATAAGTAATTTGTGTCATTGTCTCATGTACTTGTTGGCTTAATGTATAACTACTAAATATTTACCCATATGGCATTAGGTGTCCATTGGTACTCTTTTCCTGGGTCCTGCAAATGTTAGAGGAGACATGGCCAAAATAGTTAAAACTTGTGTGTCAAATTAAAAGTGTATTCCTCTGCTTGGTGTGTGAGATATCTGGGGAGGGGGGCACTCATCATTTGGCTTATTTTATAAGTGAGGAAACTGAGATCTGTAGAGAAGCTCTGTGCCAGAGAACCCAGTTTCCTTCTAGACAACCTAAGAGATTTTCCGCCAACCCAGGTTTCATCTCACCATAATTAACTTTTGTTTTATGTCCGAGATGCTACCCAAATTGTTCATCCTACCCAAATTGTGCTTTGCGATCAGCAGCAGCAGCAGCACCACCTGGAAGCTGGTTGGGAATTCGAAATCCTGGGGCTCCACCCTAAACCTGCTGAATCAGCCTCTGGAAGTAGCATTGGAAATCTGTGTTTTGTGAGCTTCCTAGTGAATTCTTTATGTACTCCCAGTTGATAATTTGCTTCTAACCCCTTGTTACTCAAGGTGTGGTCCATGGCCTAGCAACAGGAGCATCTCCTGAGAGCCTGTTACAAATGCACAATCCCAGGCTTACTGAATCAGAATCTCCATGTTAAAAAGATGTATGGAGGATCTGTATAAACATTAAAGTTTGAGAAGGGCTGCTCTGATTGTATCTGTAACTTAAACAAACACCAGTTAGATTACATGTAGTGAAATCGCATAGAATTAGTCTCTGAACTACAAATCGGGATCATGCCTTGTGTCATTTTATAACTTTCTAGCACACGGAGTTTAAATAAACTGCAATGAGTGCTAGCAAATAGCACAATCTGGGTTCCTAGTGATCCCCTTACATAGTTAATATGGTTTCACTTAGTTTCATCATTTTAAGTCTACTCAGAGAGTGGCACATGTTGCTTAGCCATTTAGAAATTTAAACATGATACAGCCATACTGGTGAATGACTCTTTTAAAGCCTCAGCATACCTTGTAGTCAGCTACTAACAGTGATTTGATCTTTTCTCACCTTTACCCCACCAAAAATGAGGTAACTGGGTGAGAGGGTCAAGCATTGCAAAGAAAACCAGATTGAAAAAATAAGAGTATGGCAATTTGATCCAAAGGAAGGTGACTAAATATATAGTCATCAAAGTAGCATGCGAAGTTTCAGTATTTAAATCAGTCACTAGTGAATTCGGGGAGGGTGGGGGAGACTATCTGAAACTTCAATTTTTTTACTCCAGTTTTTTCTTCTTCAACTTATGACCCAGTATGCTAATGAAACAAGGCCTTAACTGAAACTATGAAGGCCACATTTCAGAGGTTAAGATAAATTTGCGGGCAGGTTTTTGATAAGAAGCTAATTTTTCTCCTCTTATTTTTAATGGTTATTTACTCTAATAAATGTTTAAGTGTTTAGACTTGAAAATAACTACAATCTGAGTTGGTATCATTATGGATGACATCTTCAGAACTGAACTTTTCAACTTGACTTCTGCCTCATTATTGAACAGTAGGTGCTGCATGCTCTTTATATTCCTGTCCCTTGAGGCTAATAATAGTAATGACCAAATGGTTAGAGGATACTCAAAAGGTTGTGGCTACTTTTCATTTCTGTTAAGGGCTGTAACAACTTATTTGGTCCTCATTTTCACAAAACACAGAAACAGAAGTAAAATAATTTAACAAACTTTAAAACAGCATGAACAAACTGGAAAATATTTCCATAAGCAAATATGACAAATGATTCATATATTTAATCCATAAAAAGCTCATGTACACCAATAGAAAATATCTATTTCCCCAATAGATACTTGAAAAAATGTTAATTATAATTTTAGTAACAATTATAACAAAGTCATTTAATGGCTCTTTACCACTGCCAGGAATTGTGCTAAGTGTTATGCTTACAATATCTCATTTAATTCTTACAATTCTGTGAGGTCTTTATTATTATCCTCATATTGCAAATGAAAAAATGGGAATTCAAAGAGGTTAAATAAATTGCCTGGAGTCACACATACATACATTTACACAGTAGTTTTTTTTTTTTTTTTTTGTTTTTTTTTTTTGTTTTTTTTGAGACAGGATCTTTTTCTGTTGCCCAGGCTGGAGTGCGGTGGTGCTTTGACCTCCCAGGCTCAGAGTGACCCTCCCAACTGAGACCCCCAAGTAGCTGGGACTATAGGCATGCACCACCATGCCTGGCTAACTTTTTTAACTTTTTGTAGACATGAGGCCTCACTATATTGGCTGGGTTGGGCTCAAGTAATCCTCTTACCTCAGCCTCCCAAAGTGCTGGGATTGCAGGCATCAGCCACTGCACTTGGCCTACAGTGCAGATTAATGTTACATCTGTCCAGTTGCCACTATCTAAGAGGACGTGGATCATGTACAAATTAAAAAAAAAAAAAAAAAAAGAAGTCCAGATGCTAAACATTTGGAAAAAAATGCTCAATGAAGCCATTATTCAATGACATAAATTCAAAACAACTATTAGAAAAGACTGAACAGTCTATGAAACTCGAACCCAGTCAGGAGGCCATGAGATAAGCACGCATACGCACTGGTGGGGTCACATGTCAAGAGCTTTTGATATGCTTCTAGTTCCCAGCAGATTCCTACACTCTAGGGAGTCTCTTCTATGGAAATAATTTTGTAAACGTAAATTGTGGGGTTCATAAAAATTGCCCTCACAGGATTCTACACAAAAGAGAAAATTGGGGAAAAAATAAACTGCCAACCGCAAGAGAACAGTGAAATGAATTACGGTCCATTAACCCAAAGGAATATTATACCATTATTAAACAGTAATTATGAGAAAGTTTACACAGGATAATACTAATGATATAGTAGTTTATTGAAAACATGAAGACAGTTGTATATCCAGTGATCTCTAGTATACAAACATAAATAAATAGGTATAAAAAGTAGGAAAAATGCCAAATGTCAAATGTAAGCAACAATTATCTCTGAGCAGTAAATTTATAACAAATTTTTGCTTTTTATTATGTCTTCTAATAAACATATTCACTTAGAACTGACGTGTTTGCAAGGTTTATAATGGGACAGTTAAGAAGAACTACCCTAACTTTTAAAAATTGGAAACTTCTGGCCAGGCACAGTGGCTCACACCTTGTAATCCCAGTACTTAAGAAGCCTGAGAGGCCGGGCGCAGTGGCTCATGCCTGTAATCCAAACACTTTGAGAGGCTGAGGTGGGTGGATCACGAGGTCAGGAGTTGGAGACCAGCCTGGCCAACATAGTGAAACCCCATCTCTACTGAAAACACAAAAATTAGCCAGTGTGGTGGTACACCCCTGTAGTCTGAGCTACTTGGGAGGCTGAGGCAGGAGAATTGCTTGAACTCAGGAGATGGAGGTTACAGAAAGCTGAGACTGCACCATTGCACTCCAGCCTGGGTGACAGAGCAAGACTCCATCTCAAAAAAAAAAAAAAACAAAAAAAGGGAGGCCGAGGCAGGCAAATTGGTTGAGTCCAGGAGTTCAAGACCAGACTGGGTAACATGGCAAAAACCTGTCTCTACAAAAAATATAAAAATTAGCCAGATGTGATGGTGTGTATCTCCAGTCCCAGCTACTCAGGAGAGTGAGATGGGAGGAGTACTTGAGCCTAGAAGGCAGAGGCTGCAGTAAGCCACAACCATGCCACTGCACTCCAGCCTGGGCAACAGAGTAAGACACTGTCTCAAAAACAAAGTAAAATAAAATAAAATAAAAATTGGAGGCAGGGCGTGGTGGCTCACGCCTATAATCCCAACACTTTGGGAGGCCGAGGCGGGCGGATCATAAGGTCAGGAGATCGAGACCATCCTAGCTAACACAGTGAAACCCCATCTCTACTAAAAATACAAAAACATTAGCGGGCGTGGTGGCAGGTGCCTGTAGTCCCAGCTGCTCGGGAGGCTCAGGCAGGAGGATGGTGCAAACCCGGGAGGCGGAGCTTGCAGTGAGCCGAGATCACGCCACTGCACTCCAGGCTGGGCGACACAGCGAGACTTTCCGTCTCAAAAGAAAAAAAAGTTGGAAACTTCTCAAAATAATCACAGAAAAAGTAAATGTCAAAAAATTATTTAGGGGGACTTAGGGAAATGAAAAAGAATAGTCACTTTAAAAAAGTAATAAGCATTAAATCTGAACTCTATAAAACTTGGCTGTAAGCCATACATTGAATTGTCTGGTGGGTAGTTTTATTCCTGTTCCCTTAAATTAAGAAAGCCTTATATCTTTCAATACAACTAAAATACAATACTTTAAAAATATTTTAAACATTTTATTGTCACCTAGTGGTAACACACGATAATGAGATATAATCTATTTAAAGCTCTAAGAATATGATTCAAAGTTTAAAAATCTATGAAATTATGAAAACATGTATATATATACTTTTTAAATTATTAGCAATATTTACTAGTATTCTCTTTTTGTGAAAAATATAGAAAAGTAAATTTTCTCCTTTGGGGTGTCATTTTCATGATGAACATTGAAACCAAACTTTGAGCAAAAAGCCCTTCATGGTTAACTGATGAACTAAATGAAGAAAAGATTAAAGGTAGCTTGAAAAAAAAAAGTCATGCATATATGAGGAACCGGGAAACTCACCAGGGCATGCAAAGGAGAACCAAACCAGACATGAAGAGAATTAATACAAGTTAGGGACCTTATAAGAGTGAGCAAAATACTCACCTGCATAAACTGGCTCTATGTGACTCTCCTGACTGCTGAGTTTCCAAAAAATGTGCTCTTTGGATACCTGAGGCCCAAAGGGCTCCGATTTTTAAAGGCTTTTTATGTAGTCTTTCCAAAATAGGCAAAAGTATCCCTGGTAAGGTCTGAGCCCGTCATTTGCTTCTCTGATAGTGGCCTATCTGGTATGGACAGGACTCAGGCACTTCAAGGCAGAAGGGAAGGGTAGAGAAATATTATGGGTGGGTGAAGTGGGTACTTCCCGATTTCAAGTACACATTGTACCTTCTTCACAGTTCTCTTCTCAGTCCTGGCCAACAATGAAACGTAACTTAAAAACCATGTCAAAAACATATCCAAAACTTGGAACAGGTGAAAGAGTGTTTTTGCAGAGTAGTGTTGGGCTTGACTTACTACTGATTGGACTACTTTACAACTCTTAGAATGCAGAAGTTAACCCATAGATTTTTGTCCAGTAGAGATGCAAATTATTTCTTTCCAATGGAAGGTATAATCCCAAGGATTTGGTTTATGGTCCTCTAAGACATTCACCAATTTTGTATCTAACCCAGAAATCTTATTTTAATATCTTGGGTAAAATTGCCGTATATCTTAGCTCCTCAAATGCTCTTTAAGACTGATTTTAACATCTTACTAGTTTCCTCATTAATTAATGAATTAAATAATACATTTGTTGTGTGTTCTTGCTATATTGTGTTTGTTGTATTTTTAGTTTTTTGAAATCAATTTTTTTTTCATTTTTTAATCTTCAACTTCTATTTAAGTTCAGGGTACATGTGCAGGTTTGTTACACAGGTAAACATGTGCCATGGTGGTTTTGCTGCACAGGTCGTTCAGTTACCTAGCTATTAAACCGGGCATCCATTAGCTATTCTTCCTGATGCTCTCCTTTCCCCTACTCCACTCTTTAGGGCCCCAATGTGTGTCGTTCCCCCATGTGTCCATGTGTTTTCATCATTCAGCTCCCACTTATAAGTGAGAACATGCAGTGTTTAGTTTTCTGTTCCTGCATTAGTTTGTTGAAGATAACAGTTTCCAGCTCCATATATATCCCTGCAACAGACATGATCTCGTTCCTTTTTATGGCTGTGTCATATTCCATGGTGTATATGTACCACATTTTGTTTATCCAGTCTATCATTGATGGCTATTTGGGTTGATTCCACATCTTTGCTATTGTGAATAGTGCTGCAATGAACATATGCATGCGTGTATCTTTAAAATAGAAGAATTTACGTTGTTTTGGGTACATCTCCAGTAATGGGATTGCTGGGTCAAATGGTATTTCTGCCTCTAATCTTCAAAGAATCACCACACTGTCTTCCACAATGGCTGAACTAATTTATACCCCCACCAACAGTGTAAGAGCATTCCTTTTACTCTGCAATCTTACCAGCATCTGTTGTTTTTTTACTTTTTAACAATGGTTATTCTGACTGGCATCAGATGGTATCTCATCGTGGTTTTGATTTGCATTTTTCTAATGATCAGTGATGTTGAACTTTTTTTGTGTGTGTTTGTTGGCTGCATGTATGTCTTCTTTTGAGAGGTGTCTGTTCATGTCCTTTGCCCACTTTTTAATGGAGTTGTTTTATTTCCTGTAAATTTGTTTAAGTTTCTTGTAGACTTTGGATATTAGAACTTTGTCATATGGATACACTGCAAAAATTTTCTTCCATTCTATAGGTTGTCTGTTCACTCTGATGAAAGTTCCTTTTGCTGTGCAGAAGCTCTTTAGTTTAATTAGATCCCGTTTGTCAATTTTTGCTTTTGTTGCAATTGCTTCTGGTGTTTTTGTCATAAAATCTTCGCCTGTGCCTATGTCCTGAATGGTATCATCTAGGTTTTCTTCTAGGGATTTTACAGTTTTGGGTTTTACATTTAAGTCTTTAATCAACATTAAGTTAATTTTTGTATAAGATGTAAAGAAGGGGTCTACTTTAAATTTTCTGTATATGGCTAGCCAGTTCTCCCAGCACCACTTACTAAATAGGTAATCCTTACCCCATTGCTTAGAAAACGATTCTTTAACACCACAAAAGTTAAAACTGAAAGACTTCTTACAAAATAATTTGTCTATACTCTTAAAAATTTCAAGATTATGGAAAAAAAAAAGATAAGGAACCACGAGGCTAGAAGAACATGACAGCTAAATGCAAACGGTAATTCTGGAGTGGATCCTGGACTAGAAAAATGTTTTTCTTCCTTCCACTGTAACAGAAATTAGTGAAAAATATTGGTAATACTAAGATCTACAGGTTAGATAATAGCATTTAATCAATGTTAATTTCATGGTACTGTGATTACATAATACAATTGTTTTTAAGAAATATTCTCTAAAATATTTAAGGGTAAAGAGCACCAACTCTACAAGTTACCTCAAATAATTCAGGAGTTAATAATATATACATATTATTGATATTATGGAATGATTAAAAAATATGATAAAGATAGATTTCACTGAGAAATCATGAAGGGTGTACTAGAATTCTTTGCATTATTTTTACAACCCTTCTATAAGTCTAGAATTTTTCAAAGTAAAAGATTAAAAATATGCTACATAAGTAAGAATCAGTTAAAGTACGCATGAAATCATGTAATCAAGGTCATCCATAACAACACTAATAAACTCTGATTTAATACTGTATGGTTGATACAATTCTTTTCCTTCCCTTTATTATCTAGCTTTACCTGACTGATTTCTTGAAGAAGTTTTTTTTTTTTTTTTTTTTTTTTTTGGGGGGGGGACGGAGTCTTGCTCTGTCGCCCAGGCTGGAGTTCAGTGGCTCAATCTCGGCTCACTGTAACCTCTGCCCCCCGGGTTTAAGCAATTCTCCTGCCTCAGCCTCCCAAGTAGCTGGGATTACAGGCACCCACCATCATGCCTGGCTAATTTTTTATTTTTAGTAGAGACCAGGTTTCACTATGTTGGTCAGGCTGGTCTTGAACTCCTGACCTCCAGAGATCTGCCTGCCTTGGCCTCTCAAAGTGCTGTGATTACAGGCGTGAGTCACCACACTCCATCTACCTGACCGATTTCTTTTAAACTTTCATGGTATAAACATTTTCTCCCCCAATTGAAGCATGGAAAGATTCAGCAACCGTGATATCATTACTAATCTGGTGATTTTGCCAATACCTGATGCTGTTTTTTACTATAGACACCAGATTGGAGATTTTCCAACTTGCTCCTTGGGACATAACCACCAAGGGAGGGCTGTGACAGTAGGAGAATGAAGGAGTGACGGGGGACTGGGGCAATAAGAGGATGAGGGTGGGAGCCAGTGTGTAAGATGGCAGGCTATTTATTCATCATTCATCTCCCATTTCTTTCTTTCTTTCCTTAAGTCAGGGTTTTGTTCTTTCACCCAGGCTGGCTAGAGTGCAGTGACGTGGCTCACTGCAGCCTCAAACTTCTAGGCTCAAGAGTTCCTCCCACCTCAGCCTCTCAAGTAGCTGGGACTACAGGTGTGTGCCACTACACTTGGCTAAGTTTTTTTTTTTTTTTTTAAATTTTTGTAGGCATGGGGTCTTGCTATGTTGCCCAGGCTAGTCTCAAACTCCTGGCCTCAAGTCATTCTCCCACCTCAGCCTTCCAATCATCTCCCAGTTCTATCAACTGTATGTTAGCTACCATTCTTTTCTCTGAAGTCTGTCTTGATATACACTACAGTTCAAGCAGAAAGAGCTATTTGGGAAGAAGCAACTATGGCTCTTTCGGCCAAGTTAATTTGACATAGATTTTGGAAGAACTTCTTTTAAAGTAATACTCTAATACATATTTCTGGAGACTCAGAAAACTTATGAGAAAACAAGATAAAGAATGAAGTAAAGAAAAAGAATAAAGGAGAGAGAAGAGAAAGAAGATGGGAGGTAACCACACAAACAGGCAGACCTAGAGCCCGTTGATGACCAGTGGATGTATTCTCATGCACAACCGAAAACTCAGATTTGCTTCTTCAATGACACCAGCTTTCAACCAGGCCACCAGGACAGCACAAAGCTGACAGCTCTGTCTCTGTTAATAAAGACGCAGAAATAGCTCAGCCGTGTGTTTTGACACCAAAAATTCACTGTGGAGTTAGAGATCAGTTTGTTAGGAACGTTGCAAACTGTAAAAATCTAAAAGGTTTTTAAATATTAATAGCACTTGAATGGTTTTCTCCCAGATGGCCACAAAGCTGACTATCGTTCTCTCCTAGAACCCTCTGCTGTTTATCCTCTAAATGTCCCCAATATAAAACAGTTTTAATCTTTTGTTGCTGCTGTAAAACTTGATCTACTGTGGAACAACATAATTAAGTGTCAGTGTCTGGATGTATGGAGTGAGAAACAGACAGAATAATCCAGGATGTATGTCACCAACAATTTAGTTTATGGCTCAGTGATAATGGGATCCCTGATTATTAGCAGGATGCCTGGCACTGGAGGCTTCTTAGCTCGAAGCCCAGGTGTGTGGACATATGAGGTGGCAGAGGCAGTGCTGGTAGGAGCACGTGAGCCTCACTTTTTGCCTATCTTTTCTAGTTTATTTGCCTGTTAAAAGTCTACATCACTCTCACAGTACAATTTTAATGTAAAGCCAGTTGGAAAGGAACAACAGTTTGATTTGAAAGATTTGATGTTTCGTCATACTTGTTCTTGTGAAAATTATGAAAAGGTTGTGAATTAAAATATAAGTGCCAGAGAGCTACTGTCTTGATGTTATGGCTTGCTGGCAGTGTTGGCAGGCAAACCCAGAAGGTGATCCAAGTTATACCTACAAACAACGCGAGTTATGAACAGAGAGGGGAGGAAGCAGTGAAGACAGAGGGGACAGAAAGGGGAAGAATGAGAAGGATCAGAAGGAAAGGGAAGAGAGGATTAGTATTTTCTGGGATCAATTCCCAAATAAACTATATATATATATATGGAGAGAGAGAGAGTTTTAGGTATTTAACTATATAACTATATATAGTTGTATATATGTATTAACTCTCTCTCTATATATACACATATATATATGTATATCATTAAAAATTTAGAAAACTACACATGTGTATATATATACACACACACATATATATACATATATACACACACACACACACATATATATACACACACATATATATATACACACATACGTGTAGTTTTCTAAATTTTTGATGATTTGGTTGTTATATGACTTAAATGCTTCATAAATCAGGCAAAATTTCACCTCCAAAATGAAGATATCCCTACCTCCTGTCTAATCCTTAAGTCAGAGTTTTATCTTCCCTGTGCAATGCTCAGAAAGGCATAATAACATTTATCCCATTTATTTTCTTCTTTCTCTGTTTTTCATAGCCGACAGGAAATATTTCTGATTGGCAGAGGGTTTTTCTTTCAGCAGGTGGAATGGCTTATGCCCTGCCAGCCTGGGAGTATTTTGTCTGTTGAAAGTGACTTTGTATGTGGCTGCTCTGACCCCTTCTGTGTTGGTCATCTTAGGGTTTGCATCTCAAGGAGCAGGCTTCTTTGATGTTCCTCAGTGAGGGGCTGGGTTGGGGGGACTTGTGATGAAGCACACAGTTTTGGCTGCCCCATGCCACACCCTTTGGCCCACTTCTTCACTGTAACTGCAGTCAAGAGGTGAACTGTTCCTGGCATCCTAATGGCTTCCCACCTAACATGCCTTCAGGGCAATCACCTCTTCTGTCTCAGGGCTTTCTCTGAAGCCTTAGGCACAGTCTGTGTGTGTGAGCTCATCCCAGCAGTGCATAGATGTGAATGTCCCTGCAGACAACCCTCAACCACTGGGGGCTGAGAGTCAGGGAATAAATACTTCTGCCTCTTGTTCTCTGTAGGGACAATTCTGAGGTACAGTCTACACAGTTGCCCAGAGGAACCTCAGTGGAAATGAGCCCCAGGCTTCACTGTCTCACTCTCCCCACTTCTTCAGTTTTGTTTTCTGGGGATCACTTCCCAAATAAACTATATGTGCCCTGAATTAACTATACATGTAGTTTTCTATATTTTTGATAATGTGGCATTGCCGCCTTGCTGACTAAGGAGGGACTGCCTCCATTAGGGTTGGTCAGTTCTTAGAGATAGCAAATGAGCCCTAGAGAGCATGCCTTTCATATCCAAACCAACTAATCCACAGCCCGTACTCTGAATCAACTCCTCTATATGACTCCTAAACATGAGAGGGCAATAGTTCTTTCCCATAATTATCCCAGGCCAAGGTACCAGACCACTAGAGATAGTCCCTAAATGCCAATTCTAACCCTGCATATCCTGCCTTGCCTGGCTCTTCCTGCAGAAACCACTCTAAGGCCTCCTGTGCACCCTTTCCCCTCACTCCCTTTGCCTCCTGACTGGGCCTGGTCCTATCCCGTGTGGCCCCACAGGGCATGGCTGCCCCCTCCTCTTAGGAACTGTGAGTAACAAACTGTCATTTCAATGGTGGTTACCTCCTGACCTGTTGGCCTCATAACACCTGAATAATAATAAAACCTATGCTTTAAAACAGTCCCAAATTCTTATGTCAGGCTCTGATTTCAGAGGAACTCAAAGACTGATGATTACCTATACATATTTTCTAAATGAATGCATGATCCAATGATTCTCAAGAGGTAATTCTACAGAGGAGGAAGGGGAAGAACATTCAGTTGAGTGCCCTCTACTGAGGGGTCTGTGAATATGGGGTGACCACTGAGCTCACCTGCTGAGTCATTTAACTACATGTCTCACATCCTTGCAGCACCTACTGTATTATTACCCAGCACTCCTTTCCTTAAGGTGTCTTGGAGAATCATGGACAGCAAGTAGCTTGCAACATAAGACACCAGAGGAGAAAATGAGGTTAAGAAAATCAAGAAATTAAGTTAAGAAAAATCTGTTTAAAATAAGAAACACATACTGCCCTTGCTAGGGGATAGATTTCCCATTTTTATTTTTAAACTGAGAGTACATTATAGTTATATGTTAAATATACATCACAAGAGGATAAAGAATGAAAGTCAAAACAAGTTGAAGAGAAAGAAGGAAGCAGTATGTATTTGAGCCTCTCAGTGAGAAAAGAGACCATTTTTCATCTCAGGCCCCAGGGTATCTGTTAGTGCATTGGGAGAGGTAATTCATTAAATGAACCTAAGGTTAATGCACCTTCAAAAGAGAGCAATTTATCTCCTCTTCTTCAATAGGATCAGGCCAGGAGGTTCTACCGCTGGAAAAAAAAATCATCTCGGTGAGATACCCCTGTAATGATCTCAGGTCCCCTGAATTCCATCTTTCTCATTTATTATACCTAAATGACTAACGCACTGGGTGAGAGGATCTGTATTTTCTCCTCAAGGTGTAAGTACTTAAGTTATCTCTTGAACACCAGGATATTTTTATATTTCTCTTTATATATTATATATTCTCCCTCCCCTACTGAATTCTCCTATTCCAGCCTGACCGAAGCGCAGCCAGGGAGGCATCAAAAAGGAGAGACACGCTAGTTTAAAGGAGTTACTTAGAAATTTTAATAGCCTATTTTAGAATAAAGTCAATAATAGCAGTTACGATGTTATTATAAAACCTGCTGAGTTAACCAAGTGAAACCAAGGGAAACAAACACAGCCACGAGTGAAATTTTTCATACTAGATTGCCCGAGTTCTGGTTTATTCTCAGAAAAATTATTCAGCTTCTCTCTCTCTCTCTCTCTGTGTACGTGTGTGTACATACATATACACATACACACATATATTTATTCACATATATATATACCCACATACACACATGCATATTTCTAGAATTTTAACAGTATGTCAAGCACTATGTTGGTCATGGAAAAAAAAAAATATTAAGTCCTGGTTTCTGCCCTGTTCATGGTAGTCACTCAGAGACTCAGCCTGATCGAGGCTCCACGTTGGCTAGGTGCTTGCATTATTACCTTACGAAAAAGGTGGCATGATAAATCATGTATTAGCTCTCAGTCCCTTCACTCAGAAGTGAACTATATCACTATTGCCCACATGTCATTGGCCAAATCAAGTCATATGACCATGCTGAACCCTAAAGGGGATAGGAAATTAAAATCTTATCTTTGGGCTAAATGGCAGGAAACTAGAAATGTTTGATAAATAGCACTAATGTCTATGACATTTACCAATCAACAGTGGTGAAATTTATTTCCCTTCAGGGTTTATGTAACTTTAGCTGAGTTAGAGTTCATTGCCCAAGGCTGAATATAGTTCCAAAAAAAAAGAGCAAGAGTCAGTTCTTACTATTTTAAGGAGGACAATTACAAATTGCCAAGCAGAATTGCTAGATGTATTTCAAGGTCAAAAAACTCATATTACCTTAGGAACAGTGCCTTATAAATAAAGTCATTGTCATAAATGACAGCGCATTTAAAGAATCACACACCAATCACAGAGAGTTTTCATCACCCGAGTCTCTCCGAATAATAAATGTTTCACAATGCACTTGAGGCATCATCTCATGACCTGGGCTTACAATGAGGAAAGCACATCTTTGAAAAGTATGAAGAGAAGAATATGGGCTTTCACACAAAATGAACAGTGCTGCATCCACTAAATAGTCTGGCTTCACGGGAAACTGCTAGCACTAAAAACAGAGGGCCCTGCCCAGACACTGAACCTGATTGGAATCGGTTAACCCTAATAGGTTAATATACTAACCGTGTTACTTGAGTCTGTGGAGATACAGAGGTTGGAACACATGCCATTATGGGTATTTTATTGTTATCTGAGCACAAAGTAGGTATTTTCCATTTTGATCTGCTACTTCTTTCTCCCCTGGCTCCTTTTCAGCATTGAACCAGGGGCAGAGGGAGGTGAGGGAAAATACACTTTGATATGGAATTGAAGCGAGTGGTCAGTTCTGCTTTGTCAATGATAGACAGCCTAGACAACTAAGGTCAAATAAGACTGGAATAATTTATATGAGCAAGTGAGGACTTTATGCAAAAGTATATTAATATATCCAATCAAAGGTGATGGCTGTCTTACCATTGAATGTTCTTTTCCTATATTGATGTGCTGAATTTTATAAAAATCCTACGATTGTGTTTCTGAAAGCCCCCATTATATTCCTGTGTAGGGGATGGATGGAGTGAGAATCCAGGATAATTAAGGATATCAGAAGTATCCTTAATACAAGAAGAAAAAGGAAGAAAAACACAACTTTTTGGAACCTCCCTTGCGAAACAATTTTTTAAAATGAACCAAACATTAAACAATCAATTTCTGAGAACACAGAACAAATTGCTTACTCATGGATAATTATGAACAAATGAACAAATAGCAGGCTTGGAGATTATGATAAACCCTTAAAGGAGAAATATAATTAATGATGATGATAAAAATGCTAAGTATTTGTAATAATAATTATAACATGTCTGTCTCCAGAGGTCCTAGTTTTTAATGTTCCTTTTTAGAAAACATCATCAGAATTTAATCAAAGGCACTGAAGGAAAATATGGATAATTTTCTCCTTAACTACACCGAACGTCCATGTAAAAGCTCTTGGTTATCATTGAGAGATGTTCCAGTAAGCACTGAAATGGCCCCTGTTGTGCATGGGGACAGCTGTCTCATTATCCAATAACCTTAAATGTTGGGTGTGCATACAAGGTTCCTTTCCTCCTAGGCTAACTTCAGTCGACCCATAATAGATCTATTAGCTAAACATTTATCTAAACCATTTTAAAACTTATTTATATTGTGAATATTTTTTCCTTTTTTGGGGCTCAAGTGCTTAATAAGATTATTGAGTTTGATGTAAGGCATATTTTAACATGTCTGAAAACAAGTATCACAGAATTCATAGCTGGAAAAGACCTCGGGTCATCATAAAGGGACAATGTCATTTGCCTAAAGTCACACAGTCAGTAAAACGAAAATCCTGGCTTCTGAAACCAGTTCACTGGACTCCAAAGCAGCCTCCTAAAACTAGCTTATGTGCCAGCGAGGTCTGAAGCAGTGGCTCTCAACCATCAATCACGTCGTTGGCTCTTTGGCAGTTTGGTGGTGCTATGGACACTTCACATAGTAGTGTTTCCAAACAAATAAAATACAATATATAGGATTACAGAGAAAATGATTCATACTAAAATATGCTTCCTAAAAAAGACATAGATATTTTAAAAACTTGTGAGATATTAATATAGCCATCATTATTAGCACACAAATAGAATTTAATTGAAGTTTTAATAGCTAGCATACTTTTGAAGCAGTTAGGAACACAAGTGAGGCTTCTAAGATATCTGCAAGTGCAGTGTGATACAAACATACCTGAGAATTCCATGGGAGGCCAAGTTTCAGGCACTGCTGTAACTTTTGGAGTTTAAGGACTACATTCATCATTGAAGGACATTTAAATTTCAGTTAGTAGTTAGTGAACAATAAAATTTGTTTTTTTCCTATTCTACTTCATGGGCCCAAAGATTTTGAATCCCAGACCCCAGATTTACCAGATTTAACCCGAATAATGTATTCATACATATACTATTGTATATTTGGGTATACCATCTCCAACAAATACTTATTTAGCACTTCTTTCTTCCTTGCTGCTGTCCTAAGTCCAGAAGAAATACAGTGAAGAGTTCCTGTTTTATGGAGCCCAGAATTTAATTATGAAGACAAGATGCACACACACTGGTATTTTAAAATATTCTGTAAAAGAAAAAAGTAGACTTCAGATCATTGGAGGGCAAGGCTATCTAGAATCTGGTGCCAACTGAATGCTAAATGCATTAAAGCAGGTGTGCAGGTGAACAGAACATGGGCACTAGTTTGTCTGCTGACTGCCTAATCCACCAGGTATGATGATGGAGAGAAAGAATAAGTGGTACAAATAACCTACAAATCTAGATAGAGAGCCACATAGCCAAAGCAGATCCCCCAAAATGTGAAGCAATACATCAGCAAGGCTCAGACTAAATAGACAAAGTTCAGGGCTCTCCAGAAAAAAAAAAAAAAAAAAAAAAAAAAGATGTTTTCACTGCATGATGAGCATAAACGGAGGTTTTTGGGCAAAGACCCCATTGTCTTTGGTTTACATTCACTTTCCATCCCTCTGTGAAAGCATACATATACCCCAGTCTTTTGCTGACATACACGGTTCCAAATTTGATTCCTAGGCTGGCAAACAAGGAGTCATTTCTTATGAGTGAGTGATAGACGACACTGCATTCCTAAACATTTTCTCCCCCAAATTCTCAAAAGAAGTTTAAATGTCCACTTTGAAACTTGATGATAAATGTTGGAAACTCATTTCCTTCTAATATTGGTGTTAGAATAAGACTTATTTAGCAAACAACAGATTTGTCAACTCTGAACTAAGCAGGAGAATGGCATCTGGTTCATAGTTTAGAAACTGAGATTTCTTTTGCTTTTATTGAATACGTTCAACAATACAAAGAAGGGAGCGCCTAGGTAATTTTAACTCTGTTATCAGACCATCTAAGTTGTTACGTTCATAAATTAATTATGTAGTAAATTTAATAATAGGTAGAAGATATTTGAAACCAACTTCCTCTAAAGAGTTCCTAAGCTAATAATGACTATACTCACCAAAAATATGACATAACTGCCTTGAAACTTAATCTGATCCACTTTAGCCCAGATAAATGATACAGCATGTTGCTTAAATGAAATCAACACTTGTTACACACTCAGGAAACTGTAATTTTGGGTTAAGTGTTGTGAATTATTTGAAGATAATCTATTTGGAAACCATAGAATGAGCCACCATAGACATTTCGAGACATCAGAAAGAAAATAATTCAAAAGAATATTATATTATCTCATGTACCAAAAGTTGAAACTATTAAAAGCTGACAGACTGATTTTTTTCTTCTCAAATGGTGAGTCTGTGTTTATTCCCTTTTCACCGGAAACTCATTCATTCATCAATTTGGCAAATGTTTATGGGCACCCCTAGATGTCTGGTAATAGGGAGGATACAAAGATAGAGTGTGATCTATGTACTTAAGGATTCGCTGATACAGTAACAAGATAAGATGTACACACAATCAACAAAGTGTCAAGCTCCACATGGTTAAAGAGGATTTCTTCATATCTGCCCCCACTGTATTTAAGTCCATTAAAGCTCCCATCATGTTACCAGAGTTGGTTGAATGCCTGCCTCCCTACTGAAACATCAGCTCCTGAAAAATATGGAAGTCATCTTATCATTTTGTCTCTAGTGCCCACAATAGGACTTGCACGTATATTTTAAACATATATTAATTGAATGGAAGGGCAAGGGTATTTCTAATTAGCATTATCAGAGAGTGTTCTTGGATCAGCGAGGTTTTTAAGCTGGCGTGTGAAAACTAACATGATACTTTCCTCCTGGGGAACTGGGAAGACTGCATTTCCCAGAATTGTTGCACCTGCCTGGGATCAGGTGGCTGAGTGCTGGCCAATGTGGATGAAAGCTATGAAGGCCACTCTCAGGTCCAGCCATGAAATATTCCACGTGATCCTCTATTTTCTCTCTTTTGTCCACATGGCTAGAAGTGGAAGACTTGGGAGGGTAGAACCACATGTTAGAAGGACCCTAAATCCCCGAGTTTACTGCTTACAGGAGACTCACTCAACTAGGAGGATGACATTGGCCTTTGTGTGAAAGAGAAATAAACCTTTATTAAGTCACTGAGATGCTGGGGTTGTTTATTATAGCAACTACCCTATTCTGACGGACACATGTGGGTAAAATATTGACAGGTAAAAATAGGGGGCAGTGGACGGAGCAGGTCATTCCTTTTGGAGAGGATGACATGAGTTAGATCTACAAATCCATGGGAAGGCACCCAACCCCAGTATTTCCCCTAAAGATACAATTGTTCTCTTAGCTTACTTTTAGTTAGGATATCATGAAGCAGGAACAGTAAGTTCATGGGCCCAATCTATTCCTTTAGATGTTATATTTGTCTAAGGGAGTGTTGGTCCACACATTATAAAAAGTTGAATTTTAGCCAGGCGCGGTGGCTCACGCCTGTAATCCCAGCACTTTGGGAGGCCGAGGCGAGTGGATCACGAGCTCAGGAGATGGAGACCATCCTGGCTAACATAGTGAAATCCCGTCTCTACTAAAAACACAAAAAATTAGCTGGGTGTAGTGGCGGGTGCCTGTAGTCCCAGCTACTCGGGAGGCCGAGGCAGGAGAATGGCGTGAACCCGGGAGGCGGAGCTTGCAGTGAGCCGAGATCACGCCACTGCACTCCAGCATGGGCAACAGAGCAAGACTCCGTCTCAAAAAAAAAAAAAAAAAAGTTGAATTTTTTGTTGCTAATAATTTTTAAAAGGGGAGGGTTCCTTGAAAAATTCGCTATCCGGAATGATTCAGGCTGAGTAGCATCTGATCCCTTTAAATAAGGCCTGGGTTCTTTAACCTTATGCAGCATCCACCACTCCCTCCTGCCTCACACCAGGTCTAGTTCCAGCAGATAGTTGAGTTTGACACTCCTTCCTTTCAAGCGATTAAGGATGGGGGTTCCAGGCCCAGGCAGTGACTGTGTGTTTATTTGATCGTTTATCCTCATCTTGTTCCAGGTAGTGATTGTACCTGTTCCAGGGGAAGATGCACACTTATAAAAATGTTAGTGGTGCGATAAAACAAGGGCTTTTGTTCAGGATGTGATTGGGAACACCACAAGCCTATCATCCTGGATGCTGCCAACTGTTTTGGGCTTAACACAGCATTGCTGGTCTAGCCATTGCAATGGACATTAGGAAGTTTTACTCTCTGCTCTCTTCATTTCTGCATAAATGATAATTATTTCAGAAAGAATTGCTTTATTTGAGTATATGCTAGAGGTATGGGGCATGAGGAAAGGATAATCCAGAATAACTATCTGAGTGCAATATGCTAAATAAGATCTTTTTTTTTTTTTTTTTTTTTAAAGACACAGGGTCTTGTTCTATATCCTAGGCTAGCGTGCAGCCTCAAACTCCTGGGATCAAGAATCCTTCCACCTCAGCCTCCAATATAGGTGGGACTACAGATGCATGCCACCATGCCTATTTTTATTTTATTTTATTTTATTTTATTTTATTGAGATGGCATCTCATTATGTTGCCCAGGCTGGTCTTCAACTTCTGGCCCCAAGTGATCCTCCTGCCTCAGCCTCCCAAAATTCTAGGATTATAGGAGTGAGCCATCATACCTGGCGGGATCCCATTTTTAATTGCTGAGAAATGGGAATGTAGAATTTATGTGATTTTTTATTATGACTACAAGTTTCCATTGACTGGGTTATTTTCCCTCTTACTTAACACAAGCAGTGTAAGTGTATTCTGAAGTTCTAGGATCTGGCCACCATTCCATGTGGGCTAATCAAGGCAAGAAATGCAACCAAGTACCTCTACGGATGGTGGTGGAAATGAGAATGGGAAGACAGAAGGCAGCTTGTACAAAAGCAGTTATAATTTTACAACAAAGTAAACCCAGCTTCTGACCGGAAAAAAATGATGCATTGACCATGTAGCTCATAATGATATTTTAATTTGTCCATTTACTTGCAGGTACCTGTCTGCACATGTTTATAGATGTCACACCAATGAAAGTATAGGTATGTTTAAGATGCACCCTTACAGTTAACACATCCTAAATAGAGTACCTCCATGTCAGGGCCAGAAGATTAAATGAATGAGTGAGTAAAGAAATGCTGTGTGAATGAATGAATTTCATAAAAGTATCAACCATCCTACACAATACCAGATGGCTCTAGTTTTTCTACACAGCAAATCAGGAAGTCTCCTAAAATATTGATAGAAAGAGATGCCTAGGGGAACACACCTGCATGCCTCTAAGTTATAAATAATGCTCCTGTGCTCTGAGTACAGAAAAGATAAATTTTTGTGCTCATTGATATAAATTATTCTTCCCTCATTAAGGTCTAATGAGCCAAGATTAGGATATCCTGGATTCAGGGTCTTCCGCCCCAGGAAAATCAACTAGGTTCTTTGTGTCTGAGCTTATGACCTTGTTAGCTGGTTTCCTGGCCCACATTTTTACATATTTCCCCACCACCTTTATTCATAGCTCACTAGATTGTAAATGTAAGACACAATTGCACAATCATTTACCCCGGAGATTTAAGTCAGCATTAAACTTACCAATAGCTTTATTGCTCCAACAACCCATTTGATGTTTTATTCTCCTCCCTCTCTCCACTCTCTTATCCCCAACTAAATGAATTTATAGTTTTGTTACTGTGGGAAGACAGCTTAGGAATATGAAAAGATATCTGAAGCAAAACAGCAGAAGCAATAAAAATTAGATGCAGGGGTTTACTTAGACTACTGCCTTTTAGGGTCTGTTCTTTTGCTAACCACAAATCTGGTTTCAGATTTTCATTCTACTCAATTCTCCAGCAGAACAGATGTGAAGGTCCTGTATTCTAGGGATATGATCTGACCACCTATTTTATAATAAGCTTTTTTTTTTCAAAGTGATGAATTGATTCTCAACAAAAGGAAACTTTCTTTGAGCAGAGCATTCACTGGATTTAGGAAATAACAACCTCAAGGGAGGCAAATAATATTCTTCAAAGGCATAACTAACTGCAAATGCAGGGGCCCATCATTTCCAAGAGGAATTGAATTTAGCAATACAAAGCAAAGTCAAGGGATGGACATGGTGAGATGTGTAAAAATATAAGGCAACAGGAAGAGGAATGTTTCTCAGACTTGAATGTGAAAATTCACATCAAAATGCATTCCTAGAAAGTACTAAAATAAGGAACACCATCTATAGTAATCCAAGCATGCTATCCAAATACAACAACAAACTAGTTCTAACGGGCCGGTCTTAGAATTAGAAAAAAAAAAAGGTTATATAACATGGTATATGTAAAAGGAAGGAAAACACACACACACTTTCTAATATGCATTGCTTAATATTTAATCCAAAAGGATAGACATATAACCCCAACACACTGCTGTTGGCCTTTGGCAGTTGAGTACTTTGGACAAGCATTAATGGCAATATTAATCCAGAGTAATCAATATGGTCCTATCTCTCAACCTGAATCCTGATATTTTATTCTATTAATTAATAGCTATTATTAGTGTGGTGTGGTCACTACCACATTAGTGTGGTGACCACTTGGTGTGGTCAAGGCCCCCCTGTATACAGAAGGACAACTGTGATTAAAAACAGCCCAAATGCACAAGAAAAACATGTGTAACTTATATTCTACTTAACTAATGGAACCACTACATATAAAGTCATTATGAAGTCACTGTAGTAACCACAGAAAATGTTTTGACATAATTAATAAAAAAATTGGAACATAAATTTGCACTTAGAACATGATGATTGTAACTAGAAAAAAAACATATCACATTTTCTCGATTTTATGATGCTGTCCATTTTGAGGTTTTGAATTAAAACTAACTATATGCTGGCCATGTGCGGTGGCTCACACCTGTACTCCTAGTGCCTTGGGAGGCTGAGGCGGATGGATCACTTGAGGTCAGGAGTTTGAGACCAGTCTGGCCTGTAACCAGAGGGTGTAGATATTTAGGTGTAAGGACAAAACAAGCTTCTGGAGAAGAGAAAAGCTGGGTAATTAGCTATAGAGGGAAAAGTGCTCCCAGAGAGGGCACAGCACATGCAAAGGTCCAGTGACATGACCGTGCATGGTGTGTCTGTTGAACTAGAAGTTCCTCCAGGCAAACGCTGCAAATGAAGGAAAGGGGAATTCACTTCTGAAATTTTAAAACCTTATGTGATATTAATTTTCTACTTATCCCTAATTTACCAGATAGGAGTTTAGATTTTGTACCATAATTTTTCTGGGTGCATAGGCACCATAATTAGCTTGAACTATACCCCATCTAAATTTCTACAAATTCAATTAGATTAAGCAAAAAGCTAAATGGATTAAAAAAGTACTTTCAGGTTCCTTATAATCAACAGTCATTTTAGTTGATACCAGCAAAACAGACTGTTATGGACTAAATTGTGTCCCACCCCAAGTTCAAGTTGAAGCCCCAAGCCCCAGTACCTCTGAAAATAAATGTATATGGAGATAGGGCCTTTGAAGAGGGGGTTAAGTTGAAATGAGGCTATCAGGGTGGGTGAACCCTAATGCAATCTGACTGGTGCCTTTGTAAGAACGAGAAATTTAGACACACAAGCGAAAGAAACCAGGGACACACGTGCACCAAGGGAGGACCATATGAAGAGTAAGCAAGAGGGTGGCCATCCGCAAGCCAAGGACAGGAAGCCAAACCTGCCAACACTTTCATCTTGGACTTCTAGACTACAGAACTGTAAGAAAATAAATTCCTATTGTTTAAGCCATCTGGTCTGTGGTATTTTGTCATGGCAGTCCTAACACACTAATGCACAGATGCAATTTGGGAATCATTAAATTGTCCAATAATATGAAAATGCAAGAAGGCCTAGGTGTTGATTAGTAAGAATGACCTTGTCAGTGCCAAAAACACATTAATAGCATCACTTGTAGCATGCTGTAAGTCATAGGTAGGAGGGGAAAAGAGTACTCAGAGTCCCTGTGCTCTCAGCATCCTGTGGACTGGTATCCTTGGGACTGGGCCAGTTGGATGCACTGTAGACTGTTCTTGGAGAGGGGCCACTTTCCTTTATTTAGAATGAGAAGAGAGCTGTCTTGTAAGCAGGGCAAAAACAGTCTGGGGGTGAGTGCAAAACAGTCTGCACCCAGATGCCACCTTTTTAGGGCTGATGTCTGGGAGTGTTAGCTGCTAGCATCTGGCAATTTGTGAAACTTGGGTTCAGGTGCAGACACTCCTCCAGGAGATGGAGGGGGTGGAGGGTAGGGGGGAGGGGGCTTTGATTCCAAGTAGCTTGTTACTAGGCAATCCAGGAAATCTGGATGGTAATTTACTAAACAATCTGGCTTGTCTCTGCACAGGTAGAATTGTTTCATATTTGTCAATAAAAATAAGCTAGCACAAGCATGAGGTAAAGTGCACAAATTTTAAGTACCATTTGATATCTTCTGATATATTTACTGGAGGTAACCACCCTAGGCAAGGCAAGATACAAAATATTTCCAGAGAGCCTCTTCATGCCACCTACCAGTCAATACTCTCACCAAAGGTAACTAATCACCATTCTGGATTTTTGTGTGAAATTCTGATTAGCTCAGTAACCTTGGGCTTATCTAAGAATTTTAGCAGCTACATAGTATTTACTCAGGTAACCACGCCATGTCTGCCTCCATCTTGCTCAGTCCTCCCTTATGCTTCCTCATAGTCCTATCTTCTCTTCCATCCTCTTCTTCAGCTGTTCAATTTGCCCCTGCTACACTGTGGTCACTACCCATTACCACAAAGCATAGAGAGCCATGGAAAAGCATGCTTACCCAGATGGGCTGCTTTCCATATGGAACACTGCAATACCAGGGAACTTTCTGGCAAATTGGCAGCCTGGCCTGCTGTAGTGGTCATTTGTAACATTTCTGCCATGCACATTTTCCCTTCTGAACCTGCCCCTCCTCCGCTGTTGTGGATGAATATCATGCCGATGGGAGGAGGTGCAGGACACAGAGATTGGTGCAGGTTGAGCAAGGACTCATGCAGAGACATCAGATCCCATTTTCAGGATTGATACGGAGGTTAGAAGAGAGAAGGCATCTTTCTCCTCTGTAGATCTCAAGCTCTAGAGTAACAACTTAGAGCAAGGGTTATATGCATGCATAGGTGCTGGAGCCAAACTAGCTAGGCAAATCCACTTCCATTCTTTATAATTTTGTGACTTTAGACAAGTGTCATAACCACATAGAATAACTGTGAGGATTAAGTAAATACTTCACAATCATTAAAGTTTGAAGAAGGATGCCCATAAGAAGCACTTACTAAGCAGCAGCCATTACTAAGGTTACTTTAGAGTGGAGTGCTGGAGGCATCTTCCCAGCCAGCTGAGGAGTATCTGCATGAGGCAGTCCCTATAAAGGAATACAATATCAAGAGAAGGAAGGAGAGAAAGAACTGGAGAACTGATGACAATCATTTTATGCCTGGATGAAGCCTTACCTGAAGCCACAATCACTGCTTGGGCTTTTAAGTTACATGAGGCAGTACATTCACTCTCCTATTTTTCTTACACTTAATGGAATTAAGTTTCTGGCATTCACAGTTAGAATGGATTCTGACTACTACGCCCATATAGAAATCCCACAACTCTGATGCAAAGTGTAAACCAATGCTTCCTGCTTTCAGTTATGGTTCACTACAGAAAAAAAAAAAAAAAATACATGCCATTTTCTCATTATACCAGGATATAATGTGCTTCTAGGGTAAGCAAATAACACAAGACCCAATTGCAGGTTTAATTTCTATATTCTTAAATAATAGCCATGACAGCAATTTATTCAATGGAAATTTAAATTTTCATTTTCTTTGTCAAAAATAACTGAGCTGAAGTAAAACCAAGCAAGAGGAGGGAAGAAAAAGTTTTCTTGTGCTAGTATTCTGTTCTTTCTGTCTTTCCAGAAAAGGAAGTAAATTGTACAGGTGCATTTATTTACTTATTCACCAGCAAATGTCACATTCATTAGTGAAACTCTCACCATAGAATGAGGCAGATGACTGGGAAGACAGAAACAATGCAGAGTCCAGTCTTAAAGTTCCTGTCAGGATACCATTGAAAATAAATTCAGATGAAATGGCAATGAATGAGTTAAAGAGGAATTTTCAGCAGCAGTTCTGACATGTGTGAACACAGACTGGCAGAGTTGTATTTTTCAATTTGGAAAGTCAGGCTACAGAGGTTTAACACAAATGCATACACAATGACAATCTTCACCTTCCCCTTTCCACTCCACCCCACCAGGCAGGGAGGAAGGCAAGAAATCTGTTTGGACCAGTGTGTATTCAATCTTCTAGAACGATCTGGTGTTTCCTCACCATTCAAATAGTATTGTCATGGGATCTATGGAGTGTCTCTTTGCCAGCCAGAAACCTCTGTGGCCAGCAGTGCCTTCTGCCTGAGTATTGTTCACGCCCACTGGACTCATTCCACCCACTCGGCCTAGGAGGCTGCACTCAGCTCACACTGCTGTCCTGGATCCCACACCTGCCAAAGGTGAGCCAGGCACAGAGCAGCAAGAGGTGTGTGGGCAAGTGAGTGCAGGGTCCAGTCACTGTGCACAGCCAGGCATGCTGGCTGCTGCGGTGGGGTGGGCAGCTCCAGACACTGGCACAGGTGCCAGCTCCATTCAAGGCTGTAGTTGGACCAGATGTACTGCACACAGCTTCTGCTGTGGGTACCCATGTCTAGATGAGGGGAATGCAGTGGCATCTGGAACCCTGGAGATGCCAGGAACCACAGAGCCCCAAAGAGGGCGTCACAGCTCTGGCTAGGGCATCCCCTAGGTCTGGACTCCCTGAAGGGCTACAGCTCTTCTCTCCTTCTCATTGCCTGCAACGTGGAAGGATGGGAAGCATATTTCATCCCTGTCTGTGTTACAGTTCTGCTTGGGTTACAGCCATTCGGCGGGTCCTGAGTTCTTGTCCCACATCCAGAAAGAATGAGATAGACGGATAATTGGGGGATGAGCAAGGTGGAGAGGAGCTCCATTGAGCTCCAGGCCCCTGAAAACACAGAGATTCCCAGGTCTGGAGCCACAGCCGGGCAGCTGCTGTTGCACCCAGGAGCACCGGGCTTCTGCCCCGTCAGCTTGGTAGGAGCTGGGGCTTCCGCCTATTCCTGGCCCTCACTGGCTCCACGGAGCACACAGCCATGGTTGCACCTAGCCATTGCAGCCAGTGTCTTTGCAGTGGCTCCTCCAGATGGGCCGCCACTGCCATCAGTATAAAAAACTAAAAATGAAAACTCTATCATAAATTATTGTAATATATCTTTGCTTGAATTCTCTCTCTGAAATTTCTAGTTCATCCCCCAAATGGCAGGCACAAAGTTATCTTATGTTTCATGAATTTTCCAGCAGCTAAGTCAATATGACCAAGTCTACCATTAGCATTCAGCAATTAAACATTTTAAGTAGTGTAATTATACAAGAAACCTGGGTGGTAAAATGACTATCCATGATTTCTATATTCATTGTAAAAGTTTGCAATGTGTATCTTTTATGCTCATATATTTTACTTTAAAATATATGCTGGGTTATTATCTTAATCAATTTAAAATTCTTCTTCTAAATAATAAAAGCCACAAGTAACATTTTGCTACAAATAGAAGAAAGCAGAACAGATATGAAGAAACCATATATTTAAAGATTTTATATTAAGACAAGACATTGTGCTTGAGCATAAAAATGATAAAGATTTATCACTTATGTAATAATCTACATAGTCTAAAATTACCATTTAAATGCACAGCAAGAATTAGGAAAATCATGATTTAAAAGACCTGGGTGTATATGTTTGTGTTTCAGCAATGAAGTAAGTTTTCAGTGGTAAATTATGCTGCACTCAGAATTAGACTTATAAAATAAACTTCTATTACTGATTAGTAGCTTAGAGAATACAGATGCTTTTTAAACCAATGAACAAAACTTTTTATCCTGAAGTCTGTGCTTCAGGAGACATGTAGGTAAGAAAGATTAAGTCAACAATGCAATATTTCATTGTATACCATTAACCTATACTTTTTGAGTTCATGAGGGGTAATAATAGAGTAATACTTAGATTATAGTAGGACTCCTTATGAGTGCTTCAATTAAAAATATGCAAACGTGGTATCACCACGCTAAAAATTGATTCTGCATGACTGAAGCTGAGGCCCACTGAAATGACTGTATTTATACCCAATTATCAAGTTATAACCTTTGACTTCCCTTTAAAACTGTCTGCCAAAAAAAAAAAAACTGAATTAAAACACAGATTGAAATTCAGCCAGCTTCCAGAATTCACCTTAATGGAATGGATTCTCTATGCTACATGGGACAAGAGTAATGTGATGAAGGTTTTTGCATTGACATTTAGGGATCACAGCCTCTTTCTCTACAGTAAGAGATTCCTTCGATTTGCCAAAGTGAGTAAGGAAATCGCCTACCCCCAATTAGGAGAAGATAAAAAAACAAAACAAAACAAAACAAAAAAACAAAAAAACTCCTATCACTTTGATCTGATAGTGAATATGCTCCATTGGATTGAAATAGAGAATCTTTTTGGACAGCTTCTCTTTAACTGCATAGGTCTGTTTAGCAAACATGCAGTGAGTGAGTTCTCACTTTCTCATCTGAGCAAATATCAAAGGAAGCATCTTCTTTTTTTTTTTTGAGACGGAGTCTCGCTCTGCCGCCCAGGCTGGAGTGCAGTGGCCGGATCTCAGCTCACTGCAAGCTCTGCCTCCCAGGTTCACGCCATTCTCCTGCCTCAGCCTCCCGAGTAGTTGGGACTACAGGCGCCCGCCACCGCGCCCGGCTAGTTTTTTGTATTTTTTTTTTAGTAGAGGCGGGGTTTCACCGTGTTAGCCAGGATGGTCTCGATCTCCTGACCTCGTGATCCGCCCGTCTCGGCCTCCCAAAGTGCTGGGATTACAGGCTTGAGCCACCGCGCCCGGCCAAAGGAAGCATTTTCAAGAAATCATAATCCAAACCTGCAACTATTTAGAAAAAAATGTGCAAAATGAATTATATGTGAGTTAAATTAAAGTTGCACAGTAATGGATAATTTCTTTGAGTCTAGGGTTAAATTAATTTTCATGATTTATTATTAAGTATTTAAAATTTGCAAAATATTTGAGTCCCTCAAAAAGTAAGATAAAAAAGTTTAACACACAGACCACCCCCCCACACACAGACACACACACACAAAGTTTATATATGCTCATATTATATTTTTAATTAAGATTCTTTTAAGTTTCTGTTCATTTTGAATGCTTTTTATGTCACTTGAAATATGGGGGCAAACTTATTCATAACATGCATGAAACCTTTCAAGCATTTTCTCTTATGGATTAGTAAAAATAGTAAATTTTCAGCAAGCCATATACACAGAAATGCTTCCCCAATTAATTGTATTTTCATTTTAGTATGGCTCTACTGGAAGGTTGCTAATAAATTGCTGGTAATTATTAATCTACACTTGACTAGTCAATGTTCAGATCTTTTTCAAGAGAGGCACTCCATAAAGATTTACAAGTTTTGCCAAGTGAGGGGTTCATGTCTCTAATCTAAGAACTTGGGAAGGCCAAGTCTATAGAATGGCTTGAGCCTAGGAGTTCAAGACCAGCCAGAGAAATATAGTGAGATTCTGTCTCAACAAAATTAAAAAAACAAAAGACAAAAAAACAGTAGCCAAATATTGTGGCAGGCGCCAATAGTCCCAGCCACTCAGGAAGTCTCATGAGGCAGGAGGATGGCTCCAGCCCAGGAGTTCAAGGCTGCAATAAGCTGCGACCGCACAACAGCACATTCAGACCCTCTCTCTAAAATAAAAAAGAAGGAAAGAAATATTTACCCGTTTTATAAAGGCAAGTGGAATTTCTCTTGGTAAATCTCAATATTCCTTCCCCAATTTGTTTTGTCCTGTCTCCAGATTTTTGGCCTTCTTTAACTGACTTATATCAACCTCCATTTTTGTTCCACTGAAGTCCCCAAGACTACAAGATTTGTAGATTTTTCCTTTTTGCATCTTCCTCCTTTCCTCTTCCTCCACTGTTGTACACATTTTGGGATCCCTCGTAACTATGACAGAATCTTAAAAGCTTCTCACTGTCTTATGAATGCTTCTCTGACTCCTATGATTGATCTCAAAAATCAAAATGGGAAGCCATCTTGAGCTTAGGCCTTCTAAGAAAAAAAAAAATTCGAATATGCTTATTCAATATCTCCCTTCTGGAAAACTCTAAAATTTGATTGTATTCATTTATTCATTCATTTTTTATTCATTTACTTATTTATTTATTCAGGAAGAATTTAGTAAGCACCTTCCATGTGCCAGGTATTAGGCTAGCTGCTGGGTAGATATTGCTGATAAAGGGACATGGCCCAGTCCTCAGGGAATTTAGAGTACAGTGTGTGGGACCAACGAGCCATGAAAATACAACTGCATCATTTAAGTTGTGGGAATGTCAAGAAGGACTTCAGAACAAAATGCAGTGATACAGAATAATGGGATAGAAGGAGGAGAACATATTTCATTTAAAGTGTTTTCAAAGAAAGTCTCTTTGAAGAGGTGACTTTAGCTGAGATCTGAAGTATAAACAATTGAGAGAAAGAGAGGGGAGAGAGAGAGAAGAGAGATTGAGTGGGATGGTACGATGTAAGGGCTAAGGAAAGTAGAAGTTAAGTTTTTGAAGATCAGGAAGCAACTTGTGAAGATTCTAATACTACAAAGAGCTTATTGAATCTTGTTACTATGTAAAAGTGACTACGGGGTTTGGGGGGTGATAAGGAGAGTGATGGGGGAAAGAAGGAGAGTGATGGTGAAGGAGAGATGGAAGGTGAGAAATGGAGAAAGAGAGACGGAAGGAGAAAGGTGGGGGAAGGATGGAGGGGAGGAGATGGAGGGGCAAATTTGGATAGGGAACTAGAGAGATAGTGGTGGAGGAGGAGAGATGGAGGGAAAGACAAAAGGAGAGAGATAAAGGAAGTGATGGAGGAGTAATAGAGGGGGAGATGGAGGGAGAGTGATGGAGGAAGAGGCAACAGAGACCATGACGATGAAATAGGCCAGAGTCTAAGTACTGCCTGTAAACACAAACCTCCAACTTAAGAGATTTTGGAAGAATATTCTTAGGATCCTCCTCCACCCTAGGTCCCCCAGCGCGATTTTGCTTGGCTCTCCTCTCTCTGGCTGTCATCTCAGGGTCCTGCTTGACTCCAGCTTAGGGTCTCTGAAATTTCCCATGGTCTTAGGTGACAGCAACCACCCTGCCATACTGAGTAAAACTTTCCACCCAGGCCAAAGTGCTCAACAGCCCTGCCAATTTCTCTGTAAGCTGGGCAGCCAGCAGTGGGTTGGTGTCTAGGTGTTCAGCACCATGTTAATGCTGGAACACTTGGTGTTTCCAACTCTTCAGCAGCTTTTCTCTGGGGAAGCTGAAAAGCCTTTGCTAACCCTAAAGTTTCTTCCCTGTGACAACTGAAAACATTGTTCTTTGGGGCTTGTACTATATCACATGGTTATGCGGGAATTGCATTTCCCAGAGTCCCCCAACTCAAATGGCTCTGGTTTGAGTTGGCCAGAGTATGAGTCTGTGGGAGCTCTGAAGGTGAATTGGTGTAGCCGCCCTTGCTGTCTTCAAGTGGTCATGGTCCTGGTCAGAGATGGAGAGGAGCCAGCATGTCCTAACTCTCCCTATGCATAGCCAGCTCTCCTTCCAGACCTCTAGGGCTGCTGACTACTAGGCCCACCAGACCCACCATTGGACACAGACATGACAGTTCCCTCTGCAGTTTCTCTCCAGAAGCTGGTCCTACCTGACGTCACATTTGTCCTTGTAGGCTTCAGTGCTTCAGAAGGCTAGGTAGTGACTTTTCTCTTATCTCCCTATGCTATGCTTTGATCTTTACTTCTCCATGTTCTCCAAATATTGTATGACTTCTTAGGCCCCTAGTGAGTCCCTTATTGCATAATACTTATATGGTTTAGCTTCCTAAGTTGAACACTGAACAATACATGCTCTATTATCCTTAAAAAAGAACTCAGCTTTATCTTCAATTTAGGAATTTAAGAAAAACTAGATAGTTTACAAATTAGCAAGCTAACCTAAAGAGTTGTTGAGTTTTGAATAAATTACAAGAATAAATTTTAACTGTACTTCCAGTTCCATTAACTACTTCTTATTACCATCTGGCTTGTAAGGCAGCATGGCTATGTTCTGCATGTTGCTTTCTTTGGGCAGCAGAAGCATAAAACTAAGAGACAGGTAGATTGATCTTAATCCCAGTATTCCAACAAAGAAGATCATGATGTTGATGGATATAACTAACCTAAGCAAAATACAGTGACAGCAAAACCAACATAGAAAATAGGAAAGCCATCAATAAATAGCAAAGTTCATTGATATATTCATCTTCATTAAAAGATCAGAATTGTCTCAGAGGGAAGTGCCCACATCTGATAAAGGAAAAAAAAAAAAAAGCTTTCAGGTCATTTGTGCCTATCATCAATAAAGCGTCTCGTAATTTTGCGAAAAGTACATAGGAATAAAAAGACAAATATACTTGAACATGACATATGACTAAGTGGTCATTAAATAAAGACAACTTGATTTTTTTCTTCTTAGAGAAAACTAGACAATTTCCTTGCTTAAATCCCTCTACAATAACTGGATCATCTCAGAGGTGCGCTAATTCTTTTAATTATTGTGAGTAAATGTCTTGTACCCTGATAGGGGCTGGTACAGGGACTTCCTTCAAGAAAAATGGTGGCCCCTTAGCCAAGAACGTGGCTCTGTTAATGAACTTTAGCATTCCAGAGGCCAAAAAGACAACAAAAGCTGAAAATCTCCAGCTTATTTTCAGCTTACTGAAAAGTATTCCCTTCCGTTCACTTGAGTAGCTCAAGAAATAGTCCCCCACTCCGCTTCCCCTCCATCCGATATCATGCTGAAGAACTTTATTCTTAAGGAAGCTGGGAAAAGAGAAATAGAATGCATTCTTAGCATGAAATACAAACACAAGCTACTTTTGTTCTATCTTTCTGAGCTTCTTTTTTAATTGTGGTGAAATATACATAATATAAAATGCACCCTTTTAACCAATTTTAGGTATACAGTTTAGTGGCATTAAGTATATCACCATTATTGTACAACAATCATCACTATCTATCTCCAAAACTTTTTCATCTTCCCAAATTGAACTCATACCCATAAATAATAACTTCCCATTATTCTGTCTCTCCAGGCTTTTTAAACCACCGTTCTACCTTCTACCTCTATTAATATGACTACCCTAGGTATCTCATAGCAGTAGAATCATATATTTGTCCTTCTGGATTTGGTTTATTTCACAAAACATGATGTGTTCGAGGTTCATTCATGTTGTAGCATGTATCAGAATTTCATTCCTTTTTTTTTTTTTTTTTTCCCAAGAGATGGAGTCTTGCTATGTTGCCTAGGCTGGTCTCAAATTCCCAAGCTCAAGCAATCCTCCCACCTCTGCCTCCCAAGTATCTGGGACTACAGGCACCCACTATCACAACTGGCTCATTCTTTTTATAGCTAGGTAATATTTCATTGACTGTATCCACCACATTTTGTTTATCCATTCATCTCCCAATGGACATGGCAGCTGTTTCCACCTTTTGGCCTTTGTGAATAATGCTGCCATGATCACTGGTGTACAAATACCTGTTCGAGTCCCTGCTTTCAATTCCATCTTCCTGAGTTTTTAAAAGATGGAAATAATTCATATCAACACACACACACACACACACACACACACACATCCCACAATGTGGAGAGGGGAAGAGGCCTTCAGCTGACCATGTCGGCAAACTTTTGGCAGCACAGAAAATGCATTCATCCTTGGCATAGGATCCTAGGATCCTAGAATGCCCTCAATTTATATGTATTAAAATCAAGAGGCCCAGGGAAAGTAAGTGACTTACCTAAGGTGGCAGATAAATAGTCCGTGCCATCTCCAAAGTCAGAACTGCCCAGAATCTCTTGATCTCTAGCCCAGTGATCGCTCCACCCATCATGCTGACGTGAAGTATTATTGTTTAGTCCCTCCAGACCTTGAGCGAGGAGTTTTGCTAGTAGCATAAACACCACTCTTACACACCCCATGGTCATGCTGGCTTTTTTATAAGAATTATGTATTTAAAATGCCAGTTTACCTAGTTATGCTATTTATTATTTCTACTTTTACTTTGTTTTATGATTGAGAGGGGTGGGGACAGAGGAAAGACCTTGTATACTTTATATCTAATTTTACATATTCCACATACATTCTGCCAGTGCTTACTTTTCCAGATTTTGTGGTCTCTGCGAAGGTAAAAAGATGTCCTGCTCTCAAGAAGAATATCATCTAATATTTCTGAATGTGAAATTCTGTTCCTGGTAGACTCATTTACTTCAATATCTCTACTGATGGTTTAAAGAGCATCAGGTTCTCAGAACTGGTGTGTTTGTATGAAAAAACCCGGGTGGATGGAGCCATGGGGAGAAACTGAATAAATTATGTTTTTCGCACTTTGAACTTCTAGTCCGTGAAGAGCTGGGAATCATTTCATGCCTAAAGGGTCTGCTCTGACCTTTGATATAGAATTTCAGAAAGTATAATGTAATTATAGTAGATAATGAGAGCAGGGGAGGCCTCTGAAGAGCAATTGTGAAAGGCATATTTTTTTTGAGAAGGTTTTAAAGATAAATGTAAACCTCTAACTTCCTAATTTTTTGCTGATCTCTTCTGGGATGTATGACCGAATAGAGCAAGGAGGAAGAAGAATACAATGTTCTGGAACCAGGGCATTCCAGTTAACATTGCTTTGCAGGAAACAAGGTCATCTTAAATTTCAACATTTACCAACTAATGCTAAGTAGGGGTTATGAGTTTTCACAAACACAGATAAAGCTAGTATGATTAAAAGAGCACTATGAAGAGAAGCAGTTGCCTGAGATATATAATACTTCGGTTATATTCAGGAGTGGTATAACGTTTACTTCACTTTTACATACTTCTTATATCTTTAAAAGACTGTTTATACTTTTTTTGGTAATGTATAGAAACTCAATATATTTTTTGTGTTTTAACCCAGAAACTCTGATGAACTTTCTCAATAATTCCAGTAATTTTTCTGAAGATTATTTTTGCTTCTCTATGTAGACAATAAGTTCATCAGAGAATAATTTTAGTATTTTTCCCCTTTCCAATACTTAAAACCTTCATTTCTGTTTCTTGAAATTATTTGCTGACTAAGACCCATAACATAATATTGAATGGCCTTTTTTCTGATTTTTAAAGGAAAGTCTTCTAATGTTTCCACAGTAAATATTTAAGACTAAATAAATACCCTCAATCTAGTTACAGAAGTTCTCTTTTATCTGTAATTTGTTTGAAATTCTAAAAACAAATACATAGATTGTTGTACTGTATACTTTTTTTCCACTTCTAATGAGATGATCTTATACTTTGTCTCCTTTAAATTATTTTAAGCATAAATCTCTCTGTTCGTTTGGGCTATTATAACAAAGTAGCATAAACTGGTGACTTATAAACAATGGAAATTTACTTTTTACGTTCTTCAAGCTGGAAGTAAGAGATTAAGATGCCAGGCTGTTTGGGTTCTGGTGAGGGCCCTCTTCTAGGCCCTCTTGAAGGCCTAACTTCTTGAATATTCACATTTCAGAAAAGAGAGAGCCCTCTGTGGTCTCTTTTATAAGGGCATTGATCTCACTCATGAAGCCTCCACTCTCATAACCTAATCATGTCCCAAAGGCTTTAATTCCTAATACCATTATATTGGGGCTTAAGGTTTCAACATATGAATTTTGGAAGAACACAAACATTCAGTCCATTATAGTAAAATCCAGTGATTTTTTAGGAAATTTACAGGGTTGTGCAACCAATCTGGTTTTAGAACATTTTATCACCCCAGAAAGATCCTCATTGTCCATTTGCAGTCAATACCTGTTCCTACTCCCAGCTGCATGCAAGAAACTACTATTCTGCTTTGGATATGTCGTTTATAAATATTTCACATAGATAGAATCATGCAATATGTAGCCTTTTGCATCTGACTTCTTTCACTTAGTGTAAAATATTCTTGAAGTTCATCTATGTTGTAATATGCATCCACAGTTTCTTCCTTTTCATTGCGTTTACCAGTTGTCTGATAGACATTTGGATTGCTTCTAGTTTGGGTGTATTATTTTGAATTTTCAATATGGTAACATTATTTAATATATTTTTTAATGTTAAAAAAAACCCTTATATTCTGTTGCACTGCCTTTTTTGGGTTTGGTCATGAAGATTATCTTGGACTCTTAACATAAGTTTGGAAATGTATGGAATGATTTTATGAAATAATCCTGATATGATTTTGAAAGTTTGGTAGAAATTGCCTGTGCATAATAGGTGCCATTTTGTTTGGGGAAAGTTTTTGTACTACTGAATTAATTTGTTTTATGGTTATAAAACCAGATACAACAATTCTAAGTCACAATTGGTAAATTACATTTTTTTTCCAAGGATCCTATTTGTTCATCATATCTAAGTTTCCGAATTTATCTGTGTCTAGTTGTTCTTTTTTTTTCTTTTCTTTTTTTTTTTTTTCCAGATGCAGTTTTGCTTTGTCACCCAGGCTAGAGTGCAGTGGCACAATCTTAGCTCACTGCTACCTCTGCCTCCTGGGTTCAAGTCATTCTCCTGCCTCAGCTGCCTGAGTAGCTGGGGTTACAACTGCACACCACAACACCTGGCTAATTTTTGTATTTTTAGTAGAGATGGGGTTTTACCATGTTGACCAGGCCGATCTCAAACTCCTGACCTCAGATGATCCACCTGTCTCCGTCTCCCAAAGTTCCGGGATTACAGGCGTGAGCCACCGTGCCCAGCCGGTGACAAGTTGTTCTTACCTTTATATGTGAGATGTTTTTGTCCCTTGTTTTCATTTGTATTTTAATTTTCATTCCTATTATATATATATATTTGTTGATAAATCTCAGCAGATATTTATTTCATTGCTATTTCTAAGGAAACAGCTTTTTGTTGAATAGTGGCCTCTGCAATTTTCTCTATAGTTTGTTATGACTTCAGTAATTTCTACCCCTTGTTCTTTCTTCCTTCTAGCTCATTTATGCTTATATTGATATTTTTGTGGCTTATTTATTTTTTTAGAGACAGAGTCTTGCTCTTTTGCCCAGGCTGGAGTGTCGTGGCCTGACCATAGTTCACTGCAGCCTCTAACTCTTGGGCTCAAGTGATCCTCCTACCTTAGCCTCCAAAGTAACTGAAACTACAGGCACAAGCCACCATGCCTGGCTAATTTTTTAAAATTATTTTTTGTAGAGACAAGGTCTTGCTATGTTGCCCAGTCTGGTTTTGAACTTCTGGCCTCAAGTGATCCTCCTGTGTTGGCCTCCCAAAGTATTAGCATTACAGGCATAAGCCACCATACCCAGGCTGTTACTTCTTCAATTAGCCTTATACCTCATTAATATGCAATCTTTATTTTTTCTAATATAGCATGTAAAATTAAACATACACCTTAACTGCATCTCAAGGATTTTAATATGTACTGATTTTATTATGATTCAGTTCTAAGTGTTTTTAAATTTTTATTATGATTTTTAATCCATAAATTACAGTTGTTCCTGTCTTTGTGGGGTTGGTTCAAGGCCTCTCTCCTTCCCACCTTCCCATACCAAAGTCCACAAATGCTGAAGTCCCTTATAAAAAATGGCATCATATTAGAAAATAATGTACACACATCTTCCTGTATACTTTAAATCATCTCTAGATTTCTTATAATACCTAATACAATGTAAATGCTATTTAAATAGTTGTTATGCTGTATTTTTATTTGAATTACTTCTTATTGTTCCTTTTTTGTTTTATTTTTAAAGAATATTTTCTATCCACAGTTGATTAAATCCACAGATGTGGAACTCACAGGTAAGGACGGCTCACTGTGTATACTTTGAGTATTAAATTTTGTGAAATAACAATTGTTATTTTCTCTGATTTTTTTCTTCTTAACATTGATCACCATCAGACACACTATGTATTTTATTTATTTACTTTACTTCTTGTCTGTCTCCCCCAGGAGAATGCAAGTGCCCTTGGAAGGATTTTTTGTCTGTTTTATTCACTGTGCTATCATTCTCGGTGCCTAAAGAAGTGTCCAGCATATAATAGGTTTTGATAAATATTTATTGAATGATGACATATGAAATATATTGGACTTTCCTCTACGGCCTAGAACATGAGTCAGATTTTTCTGTAAAGGTTCACATAGTAAATATATCAGGCTTTGTGGACCACATGTGGTTTCTGTCATACATTTTCTTTTTGAAAAAAATTTACAATCCATTAAAAATGTAAAAAAAAAAAAAAAAAAAAAAAGGTTTTAATTTGAGGGTCATACTCAAACAGGCCATGAGCTGGATTAGGTATGTCAGCCATAATTTGCTGATCCTTGGCCTAGAATATGGTCAACTCTTAAGACTATTCAATAAATCCTAGAAAATATTAATCTCTAGTTTTGAAGATCAGGTTTCTATACTTATGTACATTACAAGCTTGTTAATTGTACTATTCAAAGCTCCTAATTTGTTGTAATAGATTTACCTCTTAATTAGTGAGAATGCTATTTCTAAATCTCCTACTAAAATTATAGATTTGTTCATTTCTTCTTACAGTCATATCAATCTTTGATTGTCTAATAATATCTTTTTAAATAGTGTTTCTGATAAATCTTGTAAACAGTATATAGTTCTACTGTTTTGTTTTTTTCCTGAATAATCTAATCTCCTGACAATCTCTGTATTTTAACCAGGGAAATTAGTCTTTTTATACTTATTGTGATAATTGAGGTAGCTAAACTATATGTCTTTTCTTTACATTTTTATTTTCTCTTTTTTCCAGTCTTATGTCTTTCCTTTGGATTCACTGAATATCCGTGACCCTATTCTGTTCAATTCAAACTTAAAATTCATTTTATAATTTCAGTGTTTACTAGACTTTACAGATTATTTTAATCTCCTTGTAAACAATATAAAGGCTTTAAAATGCTTCAACTTAGATCATCTACCTTTCAGCTTACCTGCTATGGTATTCTGTTTATTTGTTGTATCTAATTTGTTTAATGCCAAATTTAATGTTTAATGTATATTATTTTATACAGTCATGTTCATTTACACTTACTGATTTCTCCTTTGTTATCACCAAGCTTTCTTATATTACAAACCTTCTTTCTGATATTATTTCAATTGTGTTTCTCTCTGAATGCGTGCTATATTAGGAAGAACTTGTTGATTATAAACTTACCCAATTTTTGTTAATCTGAAATCATGCTATTTTATTCTTGCTCTTAAAAGATAACTTTTCTGCATACACAAATATGTATTGAGAGTTATTTTTTCTAAGCATGTTTCTTCCACACAGCATTTACTGTTGCCTCTGTCAGTTGCCAGAGGGTAGTTCCAAAAGAGAAATCATTTTTATTTCTATGCTAAGGGTTTGAACCACAAAGCCACAGAAGCAATGTCAATAGTTACAAATTCTCAGGAAGAATTGTGAGTTTTAGTTCTACTTTCATTTTCCATTTGTAGTAGTCACGGATATAGCCAGGTTTTATGACATCTGTCTTTGCTGGCAGGTGGTTTTTGTTCCTGGACCACTCTTTCACCACGAATGTAACCTTCTTAGGGTCTAACTTTATGCAGACATCTCAGATTCAAATGTATCCTTGCCCAGTTTCAAGTTCTAGTCTTGCATTTGCTCTTGTGGCTATTAATCCTCACAATGCCTTCAAGTCATCCTGAGCCTCAGCTCTTACCACTCCTACCACTCCTCTTTCTGCTCCTAGTCTTTTTTTAAAAAAACAAAACAATACAAAAGAAAAACAAAAACCTGGGGATCTCCTTTACTTTCCTGAAAGCACAGCCAGTCATTCAAACGCCCGTTGTTATTCAGCTTCTGGGTAGTTTTCAGCTGTAAGACTCTTCATGACATCTAGTCCCTTCTATTGTTGGAACAGTCATCTGTATTTTATCTTCTCTATTTTATTTCTAAGATGGTTTTTAATTAACCCCATGAAGCCATTTTAATATAATACTATATCAATAGATTGATTTTCATCTTATCAACATCTAAAAAGCACTTTTGTTTCAACCTGAATTCAGGATTAAATGACAAACTGCAGGGAGAGATAAATTCAATAAAGAATCTTATTTTGATTTTGACTTTTTGATTCTTCTGAATGTTGAGTGATTAATTATATGCTTTGTTTACACATTGATGAGGAAACTCTTCATTTCTGCATCTACGTAGAAATTAAGTATAGCTGACAGGTTGCAGAGACAAGCATTCTAAACTGGATTTTCTTCTTTCATTGAATATACCTTTGTCTCTTGAGAAAATAAAATGTAAATTAGTGAGATAATACAGCTGAACCAGCATCCAGATGGTGTTTTTTAAAAGAAAATTGTAATTTACTGTATTTTTCTTCTCTTCTATACTAAGCCATATGCTTATTACAGCTTCTTTGTATATTTACTAGTAGCCCACTTAGAATGGCAGTATGTATGAATATCATGAGATTCCTCTTGATCTAAGATCAGAAGAAACACATGGAGATTTTAACTAGAGTTAATAGTACATGAACACTTTTAACCAGTGTGTAGGAGGTAATATTTTATTAATTATACTATATTATATTACATTATTATATGTTACTACATTATAATTATTTATTAATAAATTTCATATTATATAAATATAACTCAAATTATCATACTATAATTATATAATTTGATTTAGGTCCAGTTGGTACTATTCCCAAAAGACCTGTAAATGACATTTTTTACTGAGCATATATGTTCTCAGTTGTATTAATCATTTTCAGATTTATCTAAGTTAATTCTTGTTACAGCCAGCTGGAGATTAGTCCCATTGTATATATGTAGAAACTGAGACTCAGAGAGGTGAACTGACATGTCAGATCCACATGGCAAAGAGGCAAAACCAGGATTTAAAGGTGAATTATCTAATAAAAACTTCTGCTGCTCCTTACACCTTATGACATTTTTGTCCATTGTATAGCAGTGTGCATGTGCATGCATATGTGTGTGTCATCCACTCCTTGATCCATGTCAACTTCCTGCAAAACTTCTCTCTCTCTAGTAAGGAAAATAATCAAAATAATTTACAAAGATAGGTTCTGGACACATGGAATTAGCTATCATCTGCTCAAATTAAGCATAGATAATTGACTAATTGTTCCTGAAATTATTGCAGATTAGTTACTAATAATTTATGTATCCAGAAAAATGGACCCAATTTCAATTACATATTTGAAAAACACTATCAGATCAAGGAATATAATGGGTTAAGTCACTTGTTCTATTGATATTTTCTCCTTACCCAAACCGAAAAGCACTGGGGGCAGGTAGTGGGGAGAAGATATGGGTGGAAGGGTGAAGGTAAATGGGATCATGTCTATTTTTCTCCTGTTTATGCCTGCCATAGAATAGGAGGTCATTAATTTTTTGAATAAATAAATGATTAATAGGTGTGACACTAAAGGAGGTCTTATAAAAAGTAGGGTCCAAACACAAATATGACTAGTACTTCTTCAGAAAATATGTGTTCTCTATTATACTCTCCAAATAAATCAAACTTGAAAAGTTGCTGAAATTTCAATAGAGTGGTTTCTACGATGCTCTTAGTTGAAACTTTGGAATTGTTGAAACTTTGGAATTGTTGTCTTTGCCCTCATATCAAATTGAAACTTTTGGAATTGTTGAAACTTTTGGAATTGTTAAACTTTTGGAAACTTTTGGAATTGTTAAACTTTTGGAATTGTTGAAACTTTTGGAATTGTTAATTGAAACTTTTGGAATTGTTGAAACTTCAGAATTGTTGCCTTTGCCCTCATATCAAATCGCTATGATAGTTCACCATTTCTTGTACCAGAATCTCTCTTGCACTAGTCCTCTTACTCCACTCCACTGCCAGTGCCCAAGCTTAGAGGTTTCTCTTCTTAATGCTCTCCTGGATAATTGTAAAAGCCTCCTTATTCTCACTGTCCCATCTTTTTCAACCACTTTCAACACACCCTGGCCAAATATTAAGGGGTTCCAATTGTCTCTGAAATACAGTTTGAACTTTACAAGAGTATCCAGTGACTTTCCATGCCCTATCTCCATTTACATTTCTAACATAACTCTTACCTGCACCTGTCATGAGCCTT
The DNA here is from genome assembly GCF_049350105.2 of Macaca mulatta. NCBI lineage: Eukaryota > Metazoa > Chordata > Mammalia > Primates > Cercopithecidae > Macaca > Macaca mulatta. Next base: position 68,866,612 of record NC_133415.1, read on the forward strand.
TTGTTCCTATTAAGCCATTGGGCTTAGTCTCTGAGAACATTCTAAGCAGTTCTCATTTATTTTATTTTCCTGAAATACCTCTCCTTCCTCAATATTTTCCTGGGAAAGTCAACTCAAATGCCCCAAGATACAACCTTTCCCACTGCTCTGAGAATTTAGCATCTTCCTCTCCTGCTCTCCAACAATGCCTTGCTTGTACTTTACTAGGCTAATAGTGCATATTTTTATTGTGTGGGTGTGACCATGCATGTGTGTGTGCCCATGCGTGTGTGTGTGTGTGTATGCCCGTGTATGTGTGTTATAACTCCTCTACTAGATTATAAACTCCCTTAGGATAAGGGAACTAGACTGTCCAGTGCTGTGCATGGCAGGAAAAAACTCATTCTCCTATATCAACCAAGCAACCAATCAATCAATCTCCTTACATAATTAGAGTTTGTGAAAGAAATGATTGTCTGCGCCTTCCATTTGGTCTTCCCCAAAATAAAGCAAACCATATTTTTATTCTTATCTTCCAAAAAAAAGTGGATTACAAAATAACCCTTAACTTTATCCTCTGTCAAAGAGTATATTTCAATCACTCTAGTTCTACATCAGCTTATAGAGTTGCATATTTTTGAAAAACCAAGATAGAAAATCCCAAGAGTCTCGATTGAACTCTTATTTCTACAAAAATTCCAGAGACTCATATGTTTGACAAAACTGGCTACACACAAAGAGAGGGAAAAAAAGGCAGAGAATGAACCAAAATCAGAAGAAAATAGGGGAGAAGGGTTTTCCTAAAGGTCATACTTTCGTCATATAACAAAAGACACATTTTTCCCCCGATGGCTTTATCCTTTGTGTTTTATGAAAAATAGGAGAAAAATGAGATTCTAGAAAAGATTTTTTTTGTATTCTATGATTAATAGGGTTTGAAACATAATAAAATTATGTTACAAGTACAGTTTGAATATTGCATTCAATCTCTCTCTATATATACATTTAAAAGGAAAAAGAAAGTTCCTCTTTAACTTTGTGGGTAGAAACATAATGTGTTGCAGATAGTGGCCTATGCATTTGAGGGAGAAAAAATACATTGGATTGGCAAGAAATGGAGATTAAAGGAAAAGAACAGAATCATGGTCAACATCTTCAGATTTCCTGGTGATAAATGTGTATTCAATACATAACTCCTTGTCATCCTGTAACTGAGACATCAAAGCTCTTGAGTTACTTTATATTCCATTAGTGTCTATTTTGCAGTCTACTCAACAAGTTAATGATCTTATCATAGGATTTATGAATTATGGACTCAGGTAAACAGAGAAACCAGTAGCTATCATTCAAGAAAATGACGAATATTGCAGGAACTGAGTATGAGATTTTCATTTGCTTTGCAAACAGGTGACAAAGGGCCAAGGACATCTATTAAAATGAACTCAGCACAAACGCAAATTGAAGATAATGTCATTGACCTCCTAATCTCTCTATTTTCACTACCACACTTCTGCTGTGGTAGAGTTAAAAGATTTGTACTTGAAAGACCCTATTTGAATTTAGCCTGCCTTTTACTAAAATTTGAGGTGTGTGAAAAGAACAGAGTTTCTCTGTGAAATTCAATTTTCTCACCTGTAAAATCAGGAAAAAAAAAATGTTAACTATCACTTGAGGATTTTGTAGGGATAAGATGGGAAACACATATGCAAAAACATTTTCTAAATAGTGTGAATGCTGATTACTATTATTATTACTACTGCTATTGGTATTATTACAATCATAATTATTGTCTTATTTTTATTACTTTTAACAAAGAGGAAGAGATGCCTATTTGAAGAGTTTTAGAAAAGAAACCTGCAAGTTGAAAGCCACATGTTTCAAAAACATATCCATTTGAAGCCATTTCCACAAAGGTGGAGAATATCCTCTATTATGTGTCACTGCTAAGAGAGCTTGGCGTGATTCAAACTAAAGTGATAAAACACCTCCATTTATTTCATAATGGGAACTACACATTATGTGTTGCTAATGGGAGGGGTGGTGGGGGCACAGGGAGAGTTGCCACACTCCAAGTGGTAATTGAAGAGAATTTAATGAGGGGGCTATTTTCAAAGGTGTAAAATGATAAAGCACCCTGAGGTTCATAGCAATGGGGAGCCTTGGCCACCTGTGGGCCTGACAGGGCAATGGGAGAAAGTGGTTATTAGAGCCCAGTGAGAAATATGGCTGGGAAAGAGGGCTGCTTCTAGAGAGGGATACAGCCACCACTAACTAGCATGTGCAGGTGCAATAATAAACACCTTGACCGCTCTCTTGTCCTGTACTCAGATTTCCTGCCAGTGCCCACCATTGATTGGCTGGGGTAGCCCAGGTGATGCAATTCAGAGAGATCAGTGTGTCAAAGGGTGAAGAATGGATTAGGGGTCAATTGGAAACTATTCAGGACACTAACTTAAATGCTATTAGTCAACACTAGCTGTTGAGCTTATAGAAAGAGAGTAAATCATCAAAACACACACTTGCAAAAGAAGCAACTAATCAAAACACATTTACTAAATGAAAGAACCATTCAATGTTAACTGCACAAACACAACAAGTTCACATAACCATTTTTATGGGCTGAATGCCTGTGTCTTCCCTAAATTCATATGTCAAACCTCCAGCCCCCAATGTGATGGTATTTAGAGGTGGAGCCCGGGGGGAGGGGTTAATTAGATTTAGATGAGGTCACGAAAGCATGACCCTCATGATGGGATTAGTGCCCTTCTCTCTGAGAGCATGCACCAGAGAAAAGGCATTGTGAGTGCACAAAGAGAAGGAGGCTGTATCCAATCCCAGAGAGCAGTTCCTCACTAGATGCTGAGTCTGTTGGCATCTTAATGTTGGACTTCCCAGCCTCCAGAACCCTGAAAAATAAATGTCCATTGTTTAAGCCACCCAGTCTGTGGCATTTTGTTAGAGAAGCCAGATCTGACTAAGTCACCTTTTTCAAAATGTGACTAAATAATGGTAAAAGATAATAGTAATAGACTAGGAAACTGGAACTTATTTGACCAGCTTAGTGCTGAAATCAAGTAAAACTCACAACAGGAAAAAGTTAATCTGATACAGATTTAATGATGAAATTTTTTAATTTTTACTTTTAAAGTTTAATTTTGCTGCCAGGGTCCAGAGAAAAGCAGGAGGAAAAAAGCATTTGTATGAATGGCTTAGCTAATACAGGTATGGCTAGTGAGTCAAATCTAGGTTTTCTGAGGGTCTGCTAAGAGGAAAGAATTAGAAGGAAAAGAAGTGGAACAGGAAACCACTTATTTCCTCTGAAGACACTTGACTTCCCATTCTCTCCCCCAGGCACTCTATTCCCCTCTCCTGGAAAAATAGGAAGAAAGCTGAAATGAATCACCCAAGCCTAGGGTGGTTGTTCCAGAAATTCTGTATAGGATGGGCTTAGGGAAGGAGATCTGGTAGAAAGGGATACTTGGGTAATTAACTTGAAGGTACAAAGCACTACAAGTTTTATCGAAGAGTGTCTTAAACTGGGGTGAGTCAAGGGGATACGTGATACTTATTACAAGTCAATGAGAGATAAAGTGACCAGTCTTTCCTAAAAAGAAAACTAAAGGGGAAGAAAAGTGGATTACCATTAAGAAAGCTACTGCTTCTATTACTAAGATGAAAAGCAATAATCTTACATTTTTAAATCTTTTTTTCTAAGTCACTGATGACTTCAATCAAAGTAAAGTGAAAAGCTGAGCAGTGAGCTAGTGGGTACCCTGATGGTCAACCTGAGAAATAAAGGACAAGGGATTTTTACTATAGGATGCAGTCTCCCAACCCAGGACGTCTCTTGCCTAATCCTTCATATCCTTGCCATCACTTCTTTAGTCATATCTCAGAGCGAAGGTAAGAAAAAAGGAAATTGCAGATTTGCAAGTGAGATAAGGTTAACAACTTGGACCTTATTGCACCTGTGTAAGTACCATCATCTGGAAATTTTATCAAAGCAGCAAATGTCACACCTTACCACCTAAGGGTAAAGGAAATGCATTATTTAAAACCCACACACCAGGATGTCTGACTCAGAGTTGACTAGCATTGCTGGTAACTCATAGAAGCAAAGCACCAGCTTTGCAAAATCAAAACTGAGACACGCTAAAAGCCATTGGGTCGTTTTATGTTTTTTTTTTTTTTCTTTTTTTTCTCTTTTTTTTTTTTTTCTATTCCTCATGTTCTAAATGAAAATGCTAGATCTAAATACAGAGATTATAGTTCTAAGGAAGATCACCACCTACGTCTCTTTTTTGCCATTTATTTGTTGGTTCAGTTATTCATTCAATAGATTAATACCAAGAACTGTTTTAAGTACTTGGGATCCCCAGTGGGGATAAAACCACTGTTCTTACACTCAGGGAGCTCCTGGTCTAACGAAGAAAGAGAGATACATGACAGGCTCAGAGATTACCCTCCAGCACAATGGAATCTCAAAAGAGGGTCACCTCACTGAGCCTGGTGTCACTAGGAAGAGTCAGTAAGTTCCTGAAGAAGATGAATATGAAGAAAGAAAAGGAAAAGAGAAGTTTCCCAAGTAAAGAGTAGCATGGTGGGCAGTTCAGGTGTAGGGGGCAGGCTAAGGAAAATCATAGAGAAACAGACAGGGTGTTAGGGATGCTCCAAGCCTGTGGGTCCCACTAGACTATAAAGGGCAAGAGAGAGCAGTGAGAAATGAGGCTGGAAGGGAGGCAAGGGCCAGATGAGAGCAAACTGCATGGCAGACAGGATTGCAGCCTGAAGTCTAGGTGAGTTTGAAGAGTTTTCTGTAGGGAAAGACGGGTGTCCGCAAGATCAGAATCACCTGACAAATTATATTCATTAGGCAACATCTATTGATTATCTATCTACCATGAATAGAGAACTCTACACTAACAACAGTTACCATTTTTGAGTTCTTAATATAACCCCCGGTACCCTAAACAAGATGGGTTCTTCTATATCCTTATTATCTATTGCTATTATTTTCCTTATTTCATTTTTTTTTAAATTGAAGAAACCCAAGAACATAAACTTTTAATCCATTCAGCCTAGATTTCAGCCATAATCAGAACCTAGGGAGTTTGGCTACACATCCCACTCTTTTCCCCAGTGATCATCTTGCCTCACTCAAGTGAACCATTAGCTTTATGATTTCTAAAGACAGAAAATGCTTTCCTATATAAAAAGCCTCTTTACTTTTGAGAGTGATGCAATGGACTGAATGTTTGTGTTCTCCCAAAATTCATGGACTGCAATCCTCAGCCCCAGTGTGATCATAATAGGAGGTGAAGCCTTTGGAAAGTGATTAAGTCCTGAGGTTGGAACTGTTATGAATGGGCTTAGTGCCCCAATAACAGGGAGCCCTAGAGAACTCTCTCACTCTCTTTTCATCTTGTGAGGACACAACAAGACGGAATCTGCAAAGTGGAAGAGGGCTCTCACTAGAACTTGAGCTTGCTGGCCCTTGATCTCAAACTTACAGACTCCAGAACTCTGAGGAGGAAATGTGTGTTGTTTATGAGTCAACCGGTATATGGTACTTTGTTAGCCTGAGCTAACCAAGACAAGTGGCATAGCTAACTCTGTGTTTAAAGTGCTAATGTCATGTGACTCATCTGACCAAAGTACGTAGAGCGCTTTCTTCTGGTGCATGAGCCAAACCTTTCTGCCCATTGTCAGCTTCTTTGCAGTCAGGCTATTTACCTCTTAGGCGGTGTATTAGACATTGGAAAATCTGTGGAAAGGTTCCTGCCAGTTCACACCTGCAAGTGCTGGTGAGGAACAAGACAACTGAATTGCAGGGATAAGATGAGTCAGAGTGTGGCAGGGACCATACTGCTTCTTCCGTGTCCTAGGATATTTACTTTGGGCTGGAGAAATGCCGCTGGTAGAAAGTTCTGAACTCATCAGTGGAAAGTAGGATTCTTCATGGCCAGAGGTGAAAGCAGGGACTAAAGAAAGAAGCAAATTACTTGTCATCAAGTAGGGGATATTCTACTGAGCTTCAGTGAATATGGGGATCTGTGACTAAAAAACCTTTGAAAAATGTACCCTCAAACAGCAAGGGTGTCATTAACTCCAATCATTTAGGTTGTTCACAGTAAGAGGACATCCTTTGAACATTCTCTCAAAGTATAAAAAAAATCTTTGTGGAAAAATACACGTAATATACAGCTCCATGGGTTTCCACAAACCGAACACATTCCTGCAACCAGCACACAGATAAAGAAATAAGATGTGACCAATGCCCCAGAAGTCCCCCCTTTGCTTTCCAGGCCCTACTCACCCAACAGAGATACTACCCTACAATTCTGATTTCTGACTACATAGATTAATTTTCTTTGTTTTAAGGCTTCACATAATTGGAATCATTCAGTGTGTATTCCATATCTGGCTTCATTCATTCAACATTATGGTTCTGAGACAGGTCCACGTTGCCATGTGGAATCATTTCATTGTTGTATGATAATTCCTTGTGAGTTCATACCTTAAGTTATTTATCTAGGAAGTTACACCAATTTTCATGGGAACTGCTATGGTGTGGACCCATTTTCAAATTACTTAGATAGAGGCAATGATTAGTCTCGTGTCACCACTGGATATGGATTCCAGGGCATTGTTTCAGCCTCTTTACAATTAAAAAACAGCATACAATAATTTTGAGGCATAAAAAGGGGTAAGGAGTCCATAGAGAGACTGCTAGAAAGAATCAAAGAGGAAAAAAAATCTGTTGGAATGATAATAGTTATTTGCTTATAATTACACAAAGACCCTGGTTGGGGAAAAAAAAAAGTTAACTCCATTTTACAAACACAGAGTTCTCCTTTTCTTTATGTAAAAATAATGTTTCCCCATATTTCAAAATTTCCTATGTAAAACATTCTTCACAAAATCTGAACTTTCAATCAAATCCAGCCTATAGATGAGAGATAACGAAAATTATGCAATAGCAATTTAGCACTCAATCTCTGTCATTTCAAGATGACAGCATCATTTGAAAAAGAAAAAGTACCATGAATTAAAATTCTGAAATAAAGGCATTTGGTTCATCTTGAATATGCCATGTGGAGCTCCCACCCCCAGGGTAAGGCTCACTTTTTTCTACTCTGATTTACAGCTTGTTCTCTTGGGGGATACTCCAATTTCAAGGGTGTTAAGATACGATTTATTTACATAAGGCCAATCAAGGGTTATCCTGTTCTCAAAAATTAGGGGCCAGTACTGCTCCATAAATGGAACAAAACTGTTAATCACATTAAATCGAGGCCTCAATGATTGAAACAAGTAAGGCTGCAAATCAGAATGATTAATCATGATGACAAAACCAGAAACAAATTTCTATGCTAAAGAACAGCTTATTATCACTTTTTGCTTGTCTTCTCAAGACAAATTCATAAAATTGGCATCTCAGGATGCCTCATCTTGGTCTTTCCTGGTTTCAAAACAAAAGATCATTTTCCTTTCCTCTCTTCTCTCCCAGAAACTATTACTTTTCTAAAATAAAGGAATGAAAAGTCAGGTGTACAGACGAACTTCGTCATACAAAGGAGTCAGGAAAAGAGACGGAAAATGTAAAAAACAAAACAAAAAGACTTCTTTGATGAAATCTATTTCTTTGATCACAACCTGCCTCAGTCAACGAAATACGAGGAAAGTGGAGGAGATCTTGCTCTACTACGCCCTGCTTTGATTGTGCTACTTTGGGTGAATTCTGCCTTTCGAGAAGCAAAATATGATCAAATTAGCTTTACATTGGACAAATAGTATGTTACTTTATTTGATCTCTTTACTATCTGTAAAACCGGGAAGCTAAGAATTAAAACAAGACAAGAAAACAAGGTCCTGATTTCCATTTTCACTGCTACAGTGATGATTACCAAAAGTAAATACATAAGTATCAGAACACTCAACACAGACACTCTGCACGATGCAAAGATTTCAGTAATTACCGAGATTTCTAGAAATCCTATATTCCTTATCACTAAAGCATTTCATTCTTCATGAGAAAATAGGAAAAATAAAAAATAGAAAGATTAAACAAAGAGCAGAAAATACTTATGTAGAAGACATTATCAATTTATGAAACAATCAAAAATTATTTTTGCAAGTTGCAAAATGTATCAAAGCTGTATGAGATTGAAAGTTCAAAGGTTGGGAATGAATGTAACACATAAATTGTAAATGTTTTAAATCATAAATTATATTATCTGTACTTAATTACATTGTTGCTAGTGAGTCCATATTTGTAACATGCTTTATACTATTAAAATATTTATGCCTGAAAGCATTTATTATAAACAATTTTTTTGAAATTTTTCAAAACTAGTCACCACTTTCATATCAATGGTGGCGTTTCTTCAATTTTCCACTACTTAAAATTCACTTAATGAACATTAGACAGAAATGAAAACATCATCTTTTAGGTACATTTTTAAACATTAAACAGAAATTTATATAAATTTTTTTTTAATTTTATTTATTTTTTATTATTATTATACTTTAAGTTCTAGGGTACATGTGCATAACGTGCAGGTTTGTTACATATGTATACTTGTGCCATGTTGCTGTGCTGCACCCATCAACTTGTCAGCATTGGGAGTTATACATGATGTAAAAATTTTTTAAATAAAAAATCATTTCATATCAGTTAAAGAAAACCTGCTATTTGCACATTTTCAGTCACAATTTAAATGTTGTGGTAATGGTTACTCCCAGATGCTTCCAGTTTCACATCCCAACTTGTTTCTTTTGTTAGTCTTTATTTGTACTGTACTAGAGAAGCCCTATTTAAAATTAATTGTCATTAGGAACAGCGGCAAATGTTTCGTATTTCTTTCAAATATTTAGATGTCTTTGGAATAAAATGTTTCTGCCCAGAAAAGAAGGGTTTAGGTTATTCAGATATCAAATACATTGCTGTGGGTGTCACTTGAATAACTGCAACAAAATAAAAGTGGTCTTTATTTGTATTACTGGTGTCATATGAAAAACATGCCTTTAAAAAAAAATTGAGTGATTCATTTTTTCTCTCCTCCCTGGTGAACTTCAGTTTGGAAAAACAGAACTTTATCCTTGAAACCCCAGAAAATAAATCCCAAAGACTTACATCTATGGCTATAATTTTTTGACTACTTCTTTCATCACCAAATCAGTATCAGGAAGCACAGCGTTGACCACCAAATGTTATCTGTGAATACAGCAGTGTGAGAATTTCCTTGTTGCACATATGGTTGTGCTCCATCCGTCTTCACCCAGGGTATCTTTTCTGGGCTACATCACATACTCCAAGATAACCATTTACTGAGTTAAAAATAACTTCCATTGCTAGAGTTTGGATTTCCAGTAACAAGTAAGGCAAATAGTTGCCAGGCGCCACTCCCTCATATGTGTACCACACAAGTGCCAAATGCTGATTTACACAGACTGTGCTTAGGTACTGTGTTCTATAGGAAGTACTATACTAAGTGTAGTATATAGTATATAGTAAGAATAGCGTATAGTACTATAGTAAGCATAGTAAGTACTACAGAACAGAATATAGAATCACTCTTCCAGGACAGCCACTGCTTTTCCAGTGCAGGCAGATCCCAGGGGTGTCCATTTGGTTCAGTAATGTTGCCAAAAGTTCATTATGTTTTCCCTCTGGACATAAAATTTGTCATTAAACTTTTGGCTTGTTTTATCACCATCGCAGTCATATTGTGACATTTACCTGATTATTTTTAACAAAGAGTGCAAAGTTGAATTATGCTGCTGTGACTTTGGTGATTTCCCCACCTTCTGCAAGAAAATACATTAATTTTGATGGGGAAAGTATTATCTTACTTTCCAGAGAAATTTAATTGGTTCAACAAAAAGGTCATTGTGTTTTGTTTGAAAGCTAGAAGAAAGTTTCAAAGGTTCAAAGTCACTATGTGACAAATGTATTATAATTGGACAAGGGGTAAATATATAAAATAAAGTGTAAAAATAATTCACATCTTATTTCCAATTCAAACTTCTTTTGTGGCCGCTTGAATAAAATCATCACACTCTCCTGATATGAACAAATTCTAGTCTACATGTGCATTGGAGTCCTGACCACCAGCCACTTGCAGTTTTTACATTAATTTGAATTGTAGGCGGGGCACAGTGGATCATTTAATTCTAACAGTTTGGGAGGTCAAGGAAGGAGGATTGCTTGAGCCCAGAAGTTTGAGACCAGCCTGGACATAAAAAGAGACCTTGTCCCTATATTAAAATTAAAAAAATATATATGGATTGTAGTATTTATATTACTAGTGTAATTACAATATTTATCCTCTGGCACTGTCCAATCTGCAGCCCACGGCCTGCATGAGGCCCAGGATGGCTTTTAATGCAGCACAACACAAATTTGTAAATTTTCTTAAAATATCATGAGGGCTTTTTTGCGATTTTTTTTTTTTTTTTTTTTTTTTTTTTTAGCTCATCAGCTATTGTTAGTGTTAGGGTATTTTATGTGTGGCTCAAGAGAGTTCTTTCTGTGTGGCCCAGGGAAGCCAAAAGATTGAACACCCTTTCTCTAGTGAATGTTTTTGTGCTGGTGATCTGCTTATTGTGAATAGAGAATATGATTCATCCAAATACCAACAATAAAAAAGAAAAAAAAACAGATATAAATAATTAGAAAACAATTACAGGAAATTATATATTTTGGGGGAAACTGCACCATTAACTGAATATTTCCTGAGACAATATGGCCAACACTTTGCAATGTTTTCATAGCCTTGGAGAGCATAATAGTACTTAGTAAGACTAAAAAAAATGCCTATGAAGGCATGGGCAAGGGCTTCATGTCTAAAACACCAAAAGCAATGGCAACAAAAGCCAAAATTGACAAATGGGATCTAATTAAACTAAAGACCTTCTGCACAGCAAAAGAAACTACCATCAGAGTGAACAGGCAACCTACAGAATGGGAGAAAATTTTTACAATCTACCCATCTGACAAAGGGCTAATATCCAGAATCTACAAATAAACAAATTTACAAGAAAAAATCAAACAATCCCATCAAAACTTGGGCAAAGGATATGAACAGACACTTCTCAAAAAAAGACCTTTATGCAGCCAACAGACACATGGAAAAATGCTCATCATCACTGGCCATTAGAGAAATGCAAATCAAAACCACAATGAGACACCATCTCACACCAGTCAGAATGGCAATCATTAAAAAGTCAGGAAACAACAGGTGCTGGAGAGGATGTGGAGAAATAGGAACACTCTTACAATGTTGGTGGGATTGTAAACTAGTTCAACCATTGTGGAAGACAGTGTGGTGATTCCTCAAGGATCTAGATTTAGAAACACCATTTGACCCAGCCATGCAATTACTGGGTATATACCAATTGGATTATAAATCATGCTGCTATAAAGACACATGCACACGTACGTTTATTGTGGCACTATTCACAACAGCAAAGACTTGGAACTAACCCAAATGTCCATCAATGATAGACTGGATTAAGAAAATGTGGCACATATACGCCATGGAATACTATGCAGCCATGAAAAAGGATGAGTTCATGTCCTTTGTAGGGACATGGATGCAGCTGGAAACTATCATTCTGAGAAAGCTATCACAAGGACAGAAAACCAGGCACCACATGTTCTCACTCATAGATGGTAATTGAACAATGAGAAGACTTGGACACAGGGTGAGGAACATCACACAGCGGGGCCTGTTGTGGGGTTGGGGGAGAGGGGAGGGATAGCATTAGGAGATACACCTAAGGTAAATGACGAGTTAATGGGTGCAGCACACCAACATGGCACATGTCTACATATGTAACAAACTGCACGTTGTCCACATGTACCCTAGAGCTTAAAGTATAATAATAAAAAAAATTAAAAAGTGGTAAAAATGGAAAATAACAAAAAAAAGCCTATGAAAACCGTAACTAAACTTATATTTCAAACTTTCAAAAATTTTGAATGTATATACATGAACAAATATTTTTCTTTTAAATTATAGGTAACCTGTGGACAGAACGATTGGTTGGTAATTTTGGGGCTTTATTTTGAGAAATACTGGTTATTCAGGCATTTGCCATCATCAGAAACCTTGATCCTCAACAAGGAGTCTTCTCAAAGTTTTAGCAACATTTTTTAGCTTGGAATTAATTTTTGTCTTCACTTTGCATGTATTTATTGAGTCTTATTAGTTACTAGATATTGTGTTAGATGCTAGGAGAGACACAAAGAATAAAAAGACATGTCCTCTGCCTTCCAGGAGTTTATAATTAGCAGGTACTACAGGTACGCACACAGTCATAATTCAAGACATTGATAGGGTTCTGCTTAAACGATAAAAATCCAGTATGCTCACAGAAAAGAAAAACTGATTATGAGAATTGGCCAGTGCTTGGTAGAACGCTGCATTTCAGGTGAACCTTAAAGGAGCCAAGAACACAAGAAGACCACGGAGAAGGAACAAGGCTTGGGAAGCACAGACTTGGTCTGGGTTTCCTGGCAGAGATGATGCAAAAGGGAGGCAAGAAACTGCAGGTCAGATCAGAGTGGCCCTTGAATGCCATGCTATGAGGCATTAATTTTTCACACAGTACGGATCTACCAAAAGTTTCTGGGAAACAGACATAAAAGTATTAGGCCTGTGATTTAAGAAAATCCTTCTGGCAGCATTGAAAAAAAAACGGGAAAGAATATTCTGAAGAAGTAGGAAAGAAAAAGGGAAAAAAAACCATCCAGATATCCAAATCACCTCCAGGCATTAGAAAGGTATGAATTAAACATATGTGAATGTGAAGAGCAGGTGTGCTTTCTGAGGTCACTTGGAATCAGAGAGAGGCAGGTAGTCCCTTCCCAGCCCCAAGCTAAGGGCAGGAAAGGAGGCGAGCTGTGTGCATGGAAGGACAGTTATGGAGCCAGATCACTTGGTTTCAAAGATACTTCTCTATATGCCAATATATAATTATATGCACTCCTTATGCAAATGCATGTATATCTGTATGTATGCATGCATGTGCCTGTATGCATGTAAATGGAATCTGGATGTATATGAACAGTGATTTACATGGACACAAATTTGGTCAGTATGGTGTATACTGCAACTAAAACCTGATTTACAAAATGTGATCCACGTAGGTAGTTACCGTCAATATGGTCTTTCATAACTGATTATGATTAATGAGGGCAGCTGAAGCATGAATTAGTTTTGAGAGAGTGTGATATATTTCAAGACCCCTAAATGAAGGCCCCTAAGGGTGCACTCTGATTCTTTTGCATAGCGGATTCCTGTTCTTCAGCAACTTGCCTCACCACTTTCGACCTTACCCGTTTCCTCCCCAGACCATGTTCCAGCCAGCTATTGCCAGCCCAGCCTAACTTCTGAAAAGAGAACATCACAGTCACAAAACGTATTTTACTACAGGTTTGAGTGTAGAGGAGTTAAATTTATTGAATAATAAGTAAACTAATGATCTCATAAAACCAATGAGCCTCCCCGAAGGATGTCAAGTCCTCCCAAATAAAGCATTACATTATGCAAGAAATGTGCGTGCTGCTCCTCTGGCCAGCAATTTCCATCCTGTTATACATAGTATAACATTACACACACCCTTTGGAGAACTAGAGACAGGCGAAGGAAATCTCCAAATACTTTGAAGGAAATGATATTATAATGTATTGATAGGCCTTTCTCTGTGTATTTCAAATCCCCATGGCTCTCTCCATTGAAGTAGCAAGGCCCTGCTATGATAATGAACTTAGGGAAAAGTTCTTATGGTGGGATGGTTCTTAGGTGGCATGACTGGGAAACTCTTGAGAGGGAAGAAGGAGGGTCAGGACAAGTCATAACCCTGGACTCTTCTGGGCAAACCTGGATGTACGATCTCTCTAGGTATAGAGGACTACATGGGTAAAATCTACAGAAAATTACAGCTACATTTCTTGCAAACGTCAGTTTGTGGTCTGTGTTCATTCTCACCCACATTTTTCTATACAACCATCCCTCTTAGTTATCAAATAAGAAAAAAGATAAATAGTTGGGCTTGCTGCCTCAATGGCGATACCTATCGTCAAGAATCAGTATTCAAGTGGCTCTTTTTTCAGTTGCCAACTGCATCGCAGTCTCTCTGGAGGTATTCCCTGGTCATCGGAAGGTCAGCTGCAACCCAGTCTCTATATGCCACTTGTGCTTGTCACCACCAGGTAACTGGAAATGACTATGTGTGGTGTTGTGAGCCTCCTCAGGAATTTTCCCAAACAGTCTCAGATGAGCCAAGGTATATTGACACAGCTGTTTAGTCAGACTTACCCAACACCTGCTCTCCTAGGTCCTGAACAGACAGCACTAATAATTTCAGGGTTATTGTTTTTATGAGCACCGATATTGGGCAAATCCACATGATATTTTTCTCCCAATACCTTCTGTTTGGAACCCCAAAAATAAAAACAATATTCTCTGAGCTGAGACAGCGCTTGCATCCTTAGCCCATCCTAAGGTATAAGCCAGGATAATTACAGAGTGACATATGTTGATGGCAATAAAGCGGTTACGCATGTTCACTATTTGTTTTGAAGATTAACTGTCTACCACATTGTGGTATTTAAGCATGAGACCATTTCAGATTTAATGCACATTCCCCTACGTACCCCCTCCCCACCACAAAACATAGCTAAGGAAAAAAATACAATTTACATGACTTACAACCATTTCACTAATATAAACAATTCTGGTGCATAACAGTTGGCACCCAAAAAGACAATTTATATACTCCCTGCTCTTCCCTGCTGCCAAATCCAGGGTGACATGTTCATTGTTTTCCTCATAAAAATTGACAATTGCTTCTGCAAGAGCAAGAACAAAGACTGACTTTTTATTTCATTTTTATAAGCATGGATGAGCAGATGATATTCACACGGGCCAAAACGAATACTAAGTTTCAGTCTGTCAGATCCCCAAATGGCAAAGACATTAAACCTCCATTTAATAGCTGCTAATGGAATCACTAGAACATTGTCAAGCTTTAGGGGTGCTTTTACAGTACAGTTCTGATATGTGCCAACTCCTTCTATGATTAGACTAAGGTTAAAGACAGATCTAAAACACTCTCCTGCTGAAACCACTGAATAATCATTAACACTTAAGTAAATGCAAATAAACAAACAAATGAAAACATTCCAGGTAATTGAAGTTCAAGTGCGATAGAAACTGAAGAGAAAGCCTTTTTCTATTAAGAAATAAATGATTCATTCCAACTCACTCACAGTCCTCAATACATTAATTTTTATCACTGAGATATGACTTTATGCAAATTATGTCAAGTAATTCAGCCACTACTTTAATAACAAACTCTACATAAAACAAACACATTTAATGCCAAGCTGGCAGAGCCCCCCAATATGCACTACAACTGCAAAAATAACAACATGGAAGGTTTCTTTTTGAAGGTTGAATTATTTGAGAGAAAATTAAACCATTTCTTTTAGACCAATCTGGCTAAGCAAATAAGACTCCTGTAAAGATTGAGGAGTCTATAGCACAAGAAACACAGCATACTCATTTGGTATAGCTTCTACTCTTTGAATTTTACACTGGAGACCTAAGAAAAAGAATAGCTTAAGTCTAAAATAGTCCATTATGAGACATTTCACATGCATAAATTCTCAATATTTCATAAATACTGTAACTATGAAAAAATCATTCATGCCTTAGATTTAGAAAATGGACCCTTGTGGAATATTGCCTTTCTCAACCTCAGCAAACGTAAGTTAAATATTTATAAAACAAAATATACTGAAACGATTTCAATTCTTGAGGGGTAGAATAGACACTTTAAAGGAATCAGCGTGAAGTTAGGAGTCTTCTGTGTATTAATAGTGAATATGCATACACAAAAACTCTCTACACAAATATTAAAATTGAGAGAGTTCCTAAATTAAGATAATTTCCTAAAATTAAGTTCTAATTTTATTACATATTGGCCAGTGAGGTAGTTCATATAATTTTACCTTTTTGGGCTACATAAAAGTTTCCTTTGAGGTCTAATATATGTTTCATTTCTGTATATGGCCTAAGGTATTGCAATACAGATTGATTCTCTAGAAATAGCCATAATTCATTCCTTCATCAATCCACCCAACCATACAGCTATCAAGTTATCTATTTCCACATCTACATTTGGTTTAACTTTTTATTGACTTTATTGAGACCCTTTAAATTGCAACTAATTTTTTCTACATAGTCTTTTAATGGCTGACATGATGAGTTAATATCTCTTACGACCACTATATTTTTGTTAAATTCTCTTTGCATTTCCTGCAGTTGAATAATTTTTATTTTATTTCATTTTAGATATTTAGACTGTAGAGATTTATACAATTATAGTCACATTGTGAATTGCAACTTTTATAATATACTGAGTTTTTTCATCTCACTTAGCCCTTTTCTTGGTTTGGATTTAATAGTCTGAAATTAGTATCATGAATTTTAGTTTTATTTTTGTTAGTATTTGACTGTTTATCTTATTGTTCAATTTTAATTCAATGAGTAACATCTTTAGAATTATTTCTTGTACATAGTATATATAGATAGGATTTCTTTTTTCATGTAGTAACTCAATATATGAGTATTGTTCTCATTTATATTACATATATATCATTATCTTAAGAAGTACTAAACATTCATATTCATTGATATAACACATGCAATCAACTTCTTATATTTTACATTCTAAATGTAATGTTTCTTTCATTTTAAAGCTTCTACATGGATTGCCTCTTTATGTGATGCATACATGTTTTCCCCTTGGTGATTTGCAAGTTTTAAAGTCTGTTTTTAGTCATTCTATTCTACACAGTCTTCTAGATCAATGTCTAAAAAGAGAGTTGAGCAATTTAATCTTTCATTATCAAGATTCTATCTCTCAACATTTTTAACAATAATTTTGTATGTTGTCAAAATTTACAATATTTACTTCCTATAATCCTCAATCTCATGATTGTTTAATTTCCATCTATACTTAAATGATATCAATGATTATTCTGCCCTTTACCACTATTTCCCCATGTAATCCCCTGTTTTATCATTAAATAATCTGTTTCTGCTTTTGAGCTTGTGGTGTAAGTGACTTGTTTATTTTTCTCACCAAATCCAGAAAAATTTCATCTTTATATTAAGTTGGTGCAAAAGTAATTGTGGTTTTTGCCATTAATACTTGAAATTTAATGGCTTAATAAAGGTGTGTTTTAGTGTTACTCATTTATACCCACATTTTTCTCCCTGGAAACATAGTGTGTCCTTGTTTCTACAGATTTAGTTCTTCATTGATTCCCCACATTTTGTTCTCTTAATTTGCCTGTTATTAGTCTCCATGTCAACCACGATACACTTGGGCAGGTTAATCTAGAACTTCAATGTGCATGATTAGGATACGGGTCAATTCTCCTTGATTCCCTTTTTACCTTAGCTGAGATTTCGCTTCCTCTATAAGCTACAATTTGAGTTCTACTTATACCGGGGGTCATTTGTCAAGGGGGAGTGTTTGGGCTTTGGCAGGGTCTTGGTTAGTGTTTTGGAGCTTTGCCATCTCCTCTCTGGTTTTGTAATTATTTTATGCCAAGGTCTGCTTCACTTTATTGGGAATCAATTCAGTGCCTGTGGCTTCAGAAAGTTTCCCTTACTCAGCCCAGGGCCTCTGAGCCTCTACTTCCATGAGGAGTACCTCAGGAGATTTATTTAACCCAATTAGCTGCTCTCTTCCTCAGATATAATAGAGATAAGGTGTTAAGGCAACAGGCAGGTTGAAGGCAGTTCCTAGGGATTCTAGTACATACTTCCCTACACATTCCAACTCTTTGTCCCATTTTCCTCTTTTGTTTTCTGATCAATTACAACCTTGTTTATTGCAAAAGTTAATTAGCTTTGAGTGTATTTGGTCATTCTGTTTTTTATCCCTCACTTTCATGCCCTCATGGAGACATCAAGGTGGAAAAATTATTACTCTCTTGTGAGCAGGAAGACTACCACCCTTATGGAAATGTCCCTGTTCTTTCTCTCAGGCTGCCCCACTAGCTTCTCTACAGTTGGGATGAGAGTAGGGTGTTTTCAGGATTTCATTTGTTTATATCTCCCCTATTTGGTTTATGCAGAGAGCAACTAAATGCACATGTGCTATTACCAAAGCCAGACATGCAGACTCTGGGACTTAGATCTGCTTCCTTTGCTAGATAGTAGTATTTTGTTCTCATTGATGATTGGGAGTTTTCTCCTCCTTGGACTAGATAGATGGATGGGTGGATGAATGAATGAAGAATGGTCAGCGCTGATTTTTAATTTTATATTGTTCATGCCATTGGGTTAAGAGGGAACAATATTTTGAGATTCAGCTTCATTTTGCTATTTTAAACAAGGCAATCTTGTTCACAATTATTAACTTACCCATGATATACTTTTGGAAGTGTTATTTAAAACACAATATGGATCCTGCATAATTTATTTTAATTACATTAATTTTCAATGTAAAATGGGAATAAAACTGAAACTGGAGGTGGGTGACCAGGAAGCACAGGGACAAGAGAAGAACAGATGTGGATCATCCTAAGAACATCTACCCCTCTACTGCTTTCTGCTCCTCTTCACAAGCCAGAAATTAATCTCTATGAACTCTGCCCACCTGGGTGACTCACATTATCCAAGGTACCCATAGAAACGCAACAAAAGCAACCAGGAGGCAGGGGCAGAAAATGCTAAAAGCCATTTAGGTTTAGCATCTGTTTCACCAAGTTTATTCTGCCTTCTGGACAACAAAAGCCTGTTTTCCATAAATTAAAGTTACAAGCAAAGAAGCAACCATAGTATTCAGTCATAAGGGAGAGCAAAGGATTGACACTCAGCAAAGCTTGCTTTAGGGATTTATTCTGAATAAAAACAACTTGGAATGATTAAACACAGTTGTTATATAAAATCTAAATGTTTTCAAGCCACAATTATGCAAGAAAAATTACTTTTAGATTCATTTAAGTAGTCTATTCTTCAGTGCATTTAAAATAGGGATAGAAATGTTCAATACAATTTTCAGGAATCTTTCTACTGTGTTACATGAGCCATGCCATGTAAATCTGTGCAAGGAATTGGGGTGAGTGTGAGGGATAAAGAAATAAAATTCCTTTCTGTTAGTTCCAGTTTGCCCATTAGCTAGACCACTGGAATGGTATTTCTAAGGATTCCAGAATTAAAAAAAAAATATTTAGGAACTGAATGAAGTCTCTCTAAACAAGGTAACAGTGCATTTCTAAGGATGATAAGTATAATACAATGTATATCTTCATATATTTCCAGTTTCTTCCATTCACATATTAAATACATATTTTAGCTTTTAAAAATTTTTCCAAAATAAATTATGTTAAATTAGTAAGTCAATTCATTTAACCAATTATTTTTCTAACAAAAACATAAATACATAATTTGACTCTGATGACTTTGTCTCTTTTTTAAATGTTAAAACAAAGTAGAAGAGAAAAACTGATTTACAAAATATACTAAAAAAGAAAGTTATATATTCTCCACTCTTCCAAACGCCCAACTCCATAAACCAACAAGAAAGAAGCGTTAAAACAAGTATAAACTATTTATGCTAATGGTGATTTTATTTTGTAATCCTTTCTCTGATTAAGCACTTTTCAATGACATGGCAATCAAAAAGTAGATGAAAAGAAGCACAAACCCCAGATACAAACTAACCATCCTTCAAAGGCTGTGCAGTTTAAAAGACTACACATGAAAAAGAATATGTGGGTGAATCTATGTTAACAGAGGGAAAGGGACATAGTCCTAATTACCCTAACAGTTCAAATGCATCATCATTGTTCAGAATCAAATTCAAACCTAACTTTGCCTTAGAATAATTACTTTCAAAAACAAATGATAATGTATATATAATTCTTGTATGTAACCTGAGCCTATTGGCCCTCATAGTTAGAATTTCTTTAGGGGAAAATTGTAATATATGATGAAAGTAGCTTGATCCTACCTCAGAGTATTAAAATACAATTCTCTCATATTTCATAAAGTTGTCTCTATTGTTTGTGTGATGGGAAGAAAAGGTCTGTCCAGGGAAAATACTAAAGAACTCATATAATAAAACATAATTTAATCTTTCAAGTAATGAAAATATTACAAGTTTTACTCTCCTACTGTCTTTCTAGGTTAACACAGACATTCAAGTAATGGAAAGTTGGAAGGGACACATTTTTCTATTGATAGAAAGAAACAATTCTTGAAAATACCAGCCATCATATGGTAGGACTTAAAACCACCTACTGTAAAAACAAGATTAAAAAATATACATGACTTCATTCCTCCATTGTTCCCGCTTTCTCTGTTCTAAAAACATACAGGTATTCTTAGAGCTAAAACACCTGCCTCTTTTTAAAACTACCCTTGAAAGAAAAATTGGAAGGTTAAATGTTGGACACCCTACTTCAGTTAAAAGATATGGTGAGTAGGCGACTCTAATCACTAAGCAGAGCCCACCCAGCCCACGTAAAGCAATTCCTAAAGACTTTTAGGCTTTACTGAGAAAACTAGAAAGAAGACAACAATAAGCAACATTCTAGAAGAAGCAGTGTGTTCTAATAATAAATACCTAAATTTATAAATTACTGTAAGTCGAGGGAGGTTGGTGGGTTAGTTGTCCTCTAAGATGACCCCTAATTATCCCCACCCTCTGTAATTCACACCTCTATGTAGTCTCCTTCCACAACGCACCAGCATTGGTCTGGATGACCAACAGAATATTGCAAGAAGTCATGGTATGTTACCTGTGAGAAAAAGTTGTAAAAGACATTGTAGCTGCCACATTGGTTGTGCACCCTCTCCCATCCACCTCCCTTTCCCTCTTCACTTATTGGAAAGAAACCAGTTGCCAAGTGGTGAGAAGCCTTACTCAGAGGTCCATACGGAGAAGAACTGAAGTCTCCTATAAACAACCACATGAGTAAGCCTGGAAAAAGATCCTCCAGCTTCAACCAAATATTCACATGACAGATGCGCCAGTCAACAGCTTGACTGAATCTCATAAGAGAGGTTATAAGCCAGAATCACTCACCTAAGGTGTTCTTAAATTCCTGAATGCCAAAAACTGTATGAGATAATAAATATTGTTTTCAGCAACTAAGTTTGAGAGTAATTTGTTATGCAGCAACAGATAACTAATGCAATTTGCTTTCTAGAATATGATTTAGATAATGTTTTTTTTATTACTCTGGAATAGTTTGGGTTGATCCTGAGGTTATCTATGTAAGTCTTACTGTCTTCTTTCTAGCATTTATTTCTTTTGCACTAGTCACTTCTTCTACTGCACTCTGATGAAAGGGTGGGCTAGGATCCTTGGTTGAAGAGTTATTTCCTGATTGGGAACCAAATCAGAAAACTTTTCTGCTTTACCAAGACGCTTGCCATGTAATACATAAAAGCATTCCCTTTGGAAACAAAAAAGGCTTTAAAACCAAGAGTGTGGCAGTGGGAGTGATTTGTCCTAGGTGTAGGTAATAAGGGAATTTGTTGTATACAGAAAATTAGAAATAATAAAACTAAAAAAATTTGATCTGCTTTTTATTGTCAACATGTGCTGTAATTCAAAATGTCAGTTATAGACTATTCTTCTTACTAAAACATTTTGTTGACTTAATTTCTAAACAACTGTAGCAGATACTAAGCTTCAACTTAGATTTTTTTTTAAATTATCCTTTTATTTTACAAGTTAATTCATAGAAGTCCCAATTATACAGCTGGCCCAAGGCACATGAGGACTCAGTTACATGCATTTGTTTTGAGAGTAAGTTCACAATTCTTTGTAATTATTCAAGCTTGTTTCAGGCATAGTTTTTGTCTGCGTGGTACTACATCTCTTCTCTTGTAATCAGAAGACTCTTAGTGAACAATAATAGCCTCTGAGTTTACAGACAAATAAGTAGACTTTGAGCTACTTCAGTTATGTCATTATTTGAATTCTTGCATTTTTAAATAGTGCTCGATATTTAAAAGAGTGAACTACTGTAAGCTGCAAGATTTTCATAATTTTGATAAAAATGCAAATTTTAGTAAATCATAAAATAATTTGTAAAATTTTAAATTTATGATTTATTAAAAAGTGGTTCACTTTTTCTAAACTAAAGAATAAATAAAACACCTCACACCTACTAGGGTGGCTATAATCAAACAAGCAAAAAGTACAAGTGTTGGCAACCATGTGGACAAATTGGAACTTGCATACGTTACTGCTGCTGACGCACCTACTGTGAAAACCTGTTTAGTAGCTCCTTACAAATTCAAACATAAAATTACTATGTGAGCCGGCAATTCTATTCCTAGGTGTATATGCAGGAATACTGAAAACATATGTTCACACAAAAGCTTGTACACAAATATTTATAGCAGAACTATTCATAAGAGCAAAAAAAAAAAAATTGAAACAACCCAAATGTTCAACAATTGATAAATGGATATACAAAATGTACTACATCCATACTATGGAATATTTTAATTCACTCATAAAAAGGAATGAAGTACTGATACACGCTACAACATAGATGAATCTTGAAAATATTATGTTAAGTTAAAGAAAACAGACACAAAGGCCACATATTGTAGGGCTGCATTTATATGAAGTGTCCAGGATAGGCAAATTTAGAGAGACAGAAAGTAGTCTGCCAGCTGACAGGTGGGAAGAGAAGTGAGGAATGAATATGAGAGGGTATGAGGTTTATTTTAGAGAATGATTCAAGTTCTGGAATTCAATAGTGGTAACAGTTTCATAACCTTTTTAATGTAAAAAAACACTGAATTATACACTTGAATATTACCATATGTAAATTACATCTCCATTAAGAAGAAAAGAGAAAATACTGGTTATTACTGATTATTACAGTAAATTATTTTATCTTCTAGAGGAAAGCATAATAAAAGCGATCCACTCAAGGTGTCAAATACATAAAATATAACATTGCTAATGTAACCCCTACTCTCCTCAGCAGGAATGTTCCCAAACTTTCTTCCTGGTGACATAGATTCACTATGATAAGTACTTGATAAATGTTGGTCGAATGAATGAATAAATAAATGAATGAGTGGAATTCCCATATTTGTCCAATCTAATCATATAAAATCTTCATCTTAATCCCTACTTTTAGGATATGGGCATATAGTTTAGAGATACCTGGTAAACTACTGCTTTTCTGCTCAGTCAGGGTTATTTTGAGGAATGTGTTTGTTTCGGGGAAGAGAGTTTAAGGCCATATTTAGGAATTACTTTGTTTAACCCACTCATTGGTACTAGTCCCAAAGGAAAATAAAAGATTTTCCAAATAAGAGTCTCCTATAGTGCCATGCAGCCAATGAGAACTTAATATATATAGGGATTAAATTCAATAAGTTTATACACAGCTATTTAATTTTAAAACTTTCTACAATCAAAATTACAAGTATTTCACAAAAGCGGTATAATAATGAAAGGTGGAAAACCACATGATTTAGCCAAATAATTTCCACTTCACTCACAGAATTACCTTCCTATCGGCCAACTCTAATGGCACCCTAATCAATGATTAGCTTACTGCAATTCTACTTGAAAATTAGGATGAATAACAAAATATAATGAACTTGTGTTTTTCAAATCACACTTACAGCATGACTTTACTCAATACTCATTCATTTCTCCACAAAAAAAGAAATCAGAATATACATAGGACACTTCTCTCCTAGAAAGAACCTAGCTTTTTCAATACAAAGAAAGCCAGAGAGGTAAAAAGCAAAGAAATGAGATGGGGGAAGGACATAATTTCAATAATGATTGAGATCCTAAAGAATTGGAAGAAATATAAAAATAAAAACGTATGCTATACAATTATATTTAAGTTACCACTTTCATAGAAAAAAGATTAGAAGAGATATCTCAAAAATTTCCTTAAACATTGTATAAAGTATAACTAGTAATAAGGGAGCTATATGCAGCTTATTATTGAGTGTTTTCCTGTTTTCAGAAGTAATTTGATAAAACGCACAGCGTGACTGTTTTATTTTGGTTGGCTATATATAGTTTCCCTTAATCTATATGCATTTCATAGAAGATAAAGGTTTTCTAGTCTAATAAACAGATAACCAAATGACTTTTATTACTATCTTACAGCTTGTAATTTTATCTTTGCCTTTATTTTTTTAGGAAAAAAAAAACTAGAAAATTAAATGTGCAGGCTTAAAAGTTTAAAGAAAATCTTTAAATAACATATCTGGTAATGACTTACTTTCCTATAGTATAAAATCTCACACTCTAGCATTTTTTAAATTATTCAGTTCTTTTGACTGGATAGTTTTACTTTTCGTTCTCCACTGCCACTTATATGCAGTCTTACTAGCTAAGTAAATGGTTGTAATTTCAGTGGCATCAAAAAGATCAAAGAGAGAAGAAAAGTACCCCCAAACTGAAATAAGAAGAAAATTTAATGACAATTCAGTGTATAAATAAAAGTGAATCAAACACAGAAAATAATCAATAGAATGAATATACTCATGGAAATATCTATAGTCATGGAAATATCTAACTTCCAAATCTTTTTTTTTTTTTTTATGGTTCAGATGTGAAAAGCTGAGAGTCACAAAGTTTTACATAATGAACTAGCATCTCAGATGGATATTTAGGAACACAGGAAAGCACATTTTATGGCATGTGTGAGTGCCAGTGCACACACATATACATTTGTATGTGTGTCATGGTTGCAAGCACGAATGGACAGAAATAAAGTTTAAACAGAAATGTTATGCCAAGCATTGATTAGAAATCTTTATGTTGCAAGCAGCAGAAAATGTGATTCAAACTGACTTGAACAATGAAAGGAATTTATTGTTAAAGTAACTTAAATGTCTGAAGTGACACTGTCCAATAGAAATATAATGTGAGCCACACACGTGATTTCAATTTTTAGTAGCCACATTTAAAAAATAAAATGAAATAAGTGCAATGAACTTCATGTATTTTACTTATCATAATATATCTAAAATATTAACCTTTAAACATGTAATCAATATAAAAAGGGATTAATGAGACATTCTACATTATTATTATATACTGTCTTCAAAATCCAATGTGTATTATGTACTTAAAATGCATCTCACTTTAAACTAGCCAAATTTTACTTGCTCAGTATCCACAGGAAGCTAGTTGCCACAGTATTGAACATAATAGGTCTAGAAATAGAACAGGACTTGGGCAAGTGTTGATGTAGCAGCTCTATGCTATCATCAAAGACAAAATTTCTTCCTTTTGGTCTCTTTACTATCCTTAGTGTTTCCTTCTTCTTAAGGGGGCTTTCCACATCCCCAAGATGGCAGCCTACAGCTTCCAAGAGCTGCAGCTTGGTGTCCATGTCTAGCAGGAAAGGAAAATCTCTTCAGCTATGATCCCCAGAAAACATTTCAAGTTTCTTTGGTCCAAACCGGGTCATATGTGGCTACTGAACACTAAAAAAGTAGTTATTGTTACTGAAAAACTAAATTTTTCATCAATTTAAATGTAAACTTATAGAACCATATGGCTTGGGCTACCCTATTGAGCAGCACAGCCCTAAATTACTCAGTCATGGATTCAACATAAACATGATATTCCCTAACCACACTTGTTAAGAGTATCAACAGGTGGGTCATAATTTGGCTGGGTCATATTAGTTCTTGCTGTAGAGGCAAAGACTTTTTCACCCTAGTTATTTACTCAGTGGATAAACCTCAAGTGTGTCTTTGCAGTTCAGAGACTAAGACCAGGAAACCGTGCTTTTCCCCCTCCATGAGGCAAGGAGTGCACATCATTAAATCCTGTTTAGTTTGGGGGTAGAGGTGAAAGTGCTGTCTTGCTGCCAGAGGAGTAATGAGAGACATGTATAGAATGCATTTGGGTATAAAGCTCTACACTAACGAAAAAGAATAAAAACCTGAATCAAATAATGAATACCATTGCCACTGTAAGCTTCGGTTGACTAAGAGGATTACACCTTAAGTAAAAAATAAAACAAAACAGTTATTTCTATCCTCCAATGCTATTTAATCAAATAATTCCTAAGCAAGTGTAGAAATACCTCTCTGTTGACTTTTCATGCCCGTGGATAGTCCAAAATGTCAAGGCAACAAATATTCCACTTGGTAAATTTGCCACAGTGGGCATGTTCCTGAATAACTTTCCTTGTAATGCAGCACAGGAAACAACTGGCTTCATTCCCAAAGTTCACTCAGGCTCATCCCTCACTGCTAGTGAGGGCACCAATAATGGTGGAATGTGTCTTCAAACAAACAGCAATACATCCAGATGATAGGGAAAATTGTATTACAGAACCTAATGTCCGTGAACCAATAACCATTTCAAAACGTTTTAATGCCAGGGTCAC
Organism: Macaca mulatta; assembly: GCF_049350105.2. Lineage (NCBI taxonomy): Eukaryota > Metazoa > Chordata > Mammalia > Primates > Cercopithecidae > Macaca > Macaca mulatta. The sequence continues at coordinate 68,893,031 of NC_133415.1, forward strand.
AAAGAAGCTTATTCCATTGAAAGAAAAGAGGAGAACTAGCTTGCAAGGAGACTTAAATGTTCTCTCATCATTTAATTTGTTTTAGCATGAAGAAAATATTATTTTTAAATGACCATTAATGTGTTAAGAAAGGCACATTAAAAAAATGGGAAACTGATAAATACAAATAATAGTGTATCTAAATATGTAGCTTGGAGTATTAGAAATTAGGTACGTTTGAGTAACTCCCTACCCCCGCCTGCAAATTTATTTCTTCTTTGTAAGGAAAATAAAAATCAATGACAGCATTTAACCTGATGTAGCAACATCCTAACCTAAGTATCATAAATCATCTTTTGAAGTCATCATCCTAGTTTCAGAAATTTCACCATTTTGAACCCTTATTTCTTTTCTCTTTTGAGGAATGCCAAACATGTTCAACTCCTCCTGGCTTTCAAATTCACCTAGAAGACTTTCTCAATGGAACGAAAACATAAAGTAATTTTATGTGTAAAATGGAGATAAATAACAAACAGGCTGTGGTAAGGATTTAAAAAGATAATAGATGCCAAACACCTAAGAAAACTTAGCCTAGACATGGAGTAGACTCCAGGGTGCTACACCTGTTCAACTGAGCTGACCTACCCGGCTCCTTAGGGCTCTTTCTTTCTTTCTCTCTCTCTCTCTCTCTCTCTCTCTCTCTCTCTCTCTCTCTCTCTCTTTCTTTCTTTCTTTCTTTCTTTCTTTCTTTCTTTCTTTCTGCCTTTCTGCCTTTCTGTCTTTTCTTTTCTTTCTTTCCTTTTTTTTTTTTTTTTGACAGAGTTTCACTCTTGTTACCTAGGCTGGAGTGCAGTGGTGTGATCTCGGCTCACTGCAACCTCCGCCTCCTGGGTTCAAGCGATTCTCCCGCCTCAGCCTCCCAAATGGCTGGGACTACAGGTATTCACCACCATGTCCCGCTCATTTTTGTATTTGTTCATAGAGACGGGGTTTCTCTGTGTTGGCCAGGCTGGTCTCGAACTCCTGACCTCAGGTGATCCACCCGCCTTGGCTTCCCAAAGTGCTGGGATTACAGGCGTGAGCCACTGCGCCCAGCCTGGACATTTTCTTAAAACAAAAATAAGTTGTAAGCACTACCTACCCTGTACTTCATGCATTATGTCTTTTCCAAAAGATAGAAGTGATATAACTGGTTTTAGTTTTAAACAGTATCTTTTACTTTCTTCGTAGAACAGTTGTATCAAATGGAATTGACAAACAGAAAAAGAAGAAAACATGCAGGCAATGGAGAAATGGAAAAGAGAGGCCAAAGTGGAGACAGAAACAGACCAAAAGGATCAATATCAGCAGTCCTGGCTTTCAGACGGTGCTTCTGGGTATAGGAATAGTGTTATCGGTTGACAGCAAACAACGCATCAAAGACCACCTAAAAGAGGGTAGGCAACATTGTTAAGTGTTACAGGTGTTAAAGAAGACATGGTCTGAAGAAAGTTCACTAGAGTAGGTTATCAAGGGTTTCTACCACTTCAGAAAGAAACAAGACTGTAAAAGAGTTAATAAATGAATGCAGTGAGTGCATTGGTCAGAGAATACAAATTTATTTTTAGATGATTAGCAAAGGGCAGAAAGAAAGATGGAACAGGAACATGAAGGGATAAAAGTCTAACAATTGATTAAACACGGTTTTAATCCTTATCTTAATATACTGTCTGTGTACAGAACAAAACTGACCATGTTTCAGCCCATTCAGGGAACTAGTTGAATAAGGGAGCATTTGCAAAGCACACCTTACCAAATATTGTACATCACACAAGATAATTCACGATGACTATATGTAGAGTGCTGGCTTTAAATAAAACACATATAAAAATAAATAAAGTAGGGGAGCAGAGTCTGTGTATTTGTTCATTTGTTCAGTCTGTTGGTTTTCCTCACTGCAGTCTCGGATAACGTTCACAATGAATTTTGTCAAAAAGTGACATCACAACTCCTACGAAAGAAAATAGTAATGTGCGTGTGCGCATATGCACAGACATGCACACATGCATGAGTGCATACACACACACACACAGACACACACACACACTCCCCCTTAGAAATTCAATCTAAGACAGAGTATGCTGACAACAAAGAATAACACGTACCATCATTTCAAACTGATTGGTGACAAGGAATCATGCTCATATCTTTACTTTTCTTGCTGAGCTCTAAAGCAAGCAAACCATTCTTAGTTAATTTAGTATGTGTCTGTCATTAAAACAAATCTAAAATGCAAGCAGCAGCAACTTTATTAGTGCTTACTGATCCTAGGGGTGATAAATACGTTTGTTTACTTACTTACATGTGCAAGCGAAACTGCTGGCAAAAGAGCAAATGCTCAGACTGCTAAGTAGATAAAATTCACATTAAATATGAAGTCGTGGTATAATCCAAGTAATTGTTAGAATCTATACCTGCAATGGTCACTTTCTGTGACACCAAGGACCCCACTGTCAACCTGTGAGAAACCTCAAGGTCATGGATAATTTCCATTAGTCTGCATATATTAGCATATGCTTTGTATAAAAGTACTTCAAGGCCGGGCGCGGTGGCTCGAGCCTGTAATCCCAGCACTTTGGGAGGCCGAGACGGGCGGATCACGAGGTCAGAAGATCGAGACCATCCTGGTTAACATGGTGAAACCACGTCTCCACTAAAAAATACAAAAAAAGAAACAAAAACAAAAAACTAACTGGGCAAGGTGGCGGGCGCCTGTAGTCCCAGCTACTCGGGAGGCTGAGGCAGGAGAATGGCGTAAACCCGGGAGGCGGAGCTTGCAGTGAGCTGAGATCCGCCACTGCACTCCAGCCTGGGAGACAGAGCAAGACTCCATCTCAAAAAAAAAAAAAAAAAAAAAAAAAAGTACTTCAAAATTTTAGTTTCCCAAATATTAACTTAGGGCTCTGTGTCATTGTCTGACATTTGCCTAACATATCAGAACATGTCATTTATTCTTGAGTTTTGATTCCTTCTCTGAAAAACTGCTATATATGTTTGGTCACAATGGGTAGAATGAGTTCTAAGATGTCTCCCCACGGGACATGACTGGCTAGAAGCATTAATCTTTAATCTCCTTTCTTTCTTTTTTTTTGTCTCTGTAATGTGCTTGTTAGCCATGTAGTTGAATTGAAGTGAGGATAACATCACTGCAATCTTTTCCTGTGGGATGCTGTGTCATCCTCACTACTATGTCCGTTGACACTACTATGTCTAAAATCACAGTCCTGTTTGCACCTCTGTACAACAGCAGAGTCAGCTAGGTGTAGATGTACACACTCCATAAATTGTTTCATTGGCAAGGGAAGATGAGCTTTTGTAAATAGGAAGAAAAATATAAGCACAATGCAGAAGAAGCTGACAAAAACCTTTAACCCAAGGAAAAGACACATCATAAAGGAGAGAAGGGTGGGAAACAGTGAAACTAGATAGGCAAAACTTACGAAATAAGCTGGCAAGAGACCACTCCTCTTGAAGTATCAATTCCTATGGGCCAATAATGGTTTCCAAATGGTACAAACGGATGAAATATTCCCAGGTCTTCCAATTTTTATAGGCAACAGAGGATATTAATTACTCTAGTTCCTAAGGATTTTAAAAATTGGCAGCCTTTCATATAGGGTAGAGTTTGATGCACATACACACATACATACATGCTTCACGCCAAATCTGTTTTACATTTTCTCCATGCCCAGAATGAAAATGTGGATGCTCTCTCATGGCAGTGAACACTGCTCAAACAAATAAAAAATAATCTGTGCCAATAATTAAGCTATCCTGTTTGATAAATGCAACGCAAAATTCTCTCTGGAAGTGGCTGCATTTCCAACAAAGTATAAAAGCTGGTGTAAACACAGGAGGAAGTTAATTTTTTAAAAAGTAAATTTTATCAACAGTCTTGAAGAAAAGCACACCATAGTCCCTCAGAAAGCAAAATGCATTTCAAATATATTTGATTTGTTCTACAACCTAAACCCTCCATAGAGTGAATGTCTGAAGACCATACTACTACTCTATAAGAGAAAAAGAGTATCTCAGAACTGATTTCCTTTGAAACTGAGGGCATATGCTTTAAGGAGAATTCTCATTGGTTTAGTAAATGCTGGATACAGTCAGGGTTCAGTGTTCCAACAAAATCCAGTCAGTAATAGTTTCAGTAAAGAGCTCACTTCAGGCTGGGCATGGTGGCTCATGCTTGCACTCCCATCACTTTGGGAGGCCGAGGCAGGTGGTCAAGAGATCAAGACCATCCTGGCCAACATGGTGAAAACCTGTCTCTCTACTAAAAATACAAAAAATAGCTCGGCATGGTGGCGGGCACCTGTAATCCCAGCTACTTGGGAGGCTTAGGCAGGAGAATTGCTTAAATCTGGGAGGTGGAGGTTGCAGTGAGCCGAGGTCGTAACACTGCACTCCAGCCTGGAAACAGAGTGAGACTCTGGCTCAAAAAATAAATAAATAAATAAATAAATAATAAAATTTTAAAAAGCTCACTTTAGATGTACTGCTTGGCTTAAGAAGTAGGATTTAAATTAACAGGTTTTTGGGATGGTAATTCTGGAAAGGTAGCTAGACCTTACACTAGAATATCTTCAATTCTGATGCACTGTAAAAAGGTACCCATCAATCCTGAGAGACCTAGGAGTTTGAGTTGGCATATCTTTCAGTGCCACAAAAAAAATAAAACACATACTCTTTGGAGTGATTTCAGATTCCTGTGGGGAAAAAACAAACAAAAAACACTGACTGATTCTTTACCAAAGTTTCATTCTAGAGGTCCTGATTCTGGAGATAAATAGGAGCAAAGGGCTACAAAGCAACAATTTCAGATCTCCAAGCACAAAATATCATCATTCCATTGATAAGATAGATGCATTAAATCTATGGAGCCAATGCACAGGGAAAGATAATGGCGAACTGTCAAGGGTATTCCAGCAAGTTGTCCAAATATTGAATGAGAGTGCATATAACAATCCTAAGCTAAATGCAATCTATTTCTGTTCCTTTTAGATCCTTAATACTTCAGTCACAATACATGCTATGACTCAATCAAACCTCTACTGGAAAATTGGAATGGGAGAGACAATGAGTTTTTCCGTGAAGAAACAATCTGACAAAAAAGTCAAGGATTGTCCATTTGAAATCGTGATATTTCCTGAGCTCTAAGATTCATTTCATTTTCATCTACTCTAGAATGTATGTAAAAGAGAGGAAAATCTTGTAAAGGACCATGTTCAGTTTTGTGTTTCAGAGGAAACATCATACAAACACCAACTCATTTCTTCTAACAATCCCAAAACAAAATCTCAATTATGTTTTTTAGGAAAATTGACAAAATAATGCTTAATAAAGAAGCTAAAATTGGCCCTAGAGCAAAGCAAAACCCACTGCACTTTCAAAAATCTACTATTCAGTTATTGACTTTTTTCCAAATATTTTCTCCGCATTATTTTCTTTACACCATGATTCATCCACTCTCACGGACACAAATTTTACCTCAAACTTGTTCCCAACTTTAACAATGTTGAATGTTGTTTATTAAGGCATTAGCAAAGGACTTGTCAAGACAGTTTTAACATGGTCATTCTTAGGACTACAGTGAAAAATACCTTAATTACAATTCAATAAATTAAACTAAGAAAAAAATGCTTTATCACACTTGACATGCTGTCATGAACAGCACAATAAAAGTATCAACAGTCTTATTTTAACTTCTTTAAAAAGAATATACAATTGACCCTTGAACAACACAGGGGTTAGGGACACCAATACCCTGTACAGTCAACAATCCGAGTATAAGTTTTGACTTCCCAGAAACTTAGCTACTAATAGCCTGCTGTTGACCAGAAGCTTTATGGATAACATAAACATTCAATTTACACATATTGTGTACAGTTATGTATTATATACTGTATTCTTATAATAAAGTCAGCTAGAGAAAAGAAGCAGTTATTAAGAAAATAATAAGAAATAGAAAATATATTTACTTTTTTATTGAGATGGGGTTTCCGCTCTTGTTGCCCAGGATGGAGTGCAGTGGCGCAATCTTGGCTCACCACAACCTCCGCCTCCTGGGTTCAAGTGATTCCCCTGCCTCAGCCTCCCAAGCAGCTGGGATTACAGGCAGATGCCACCATGCCTGGCTAATTTTTTTTATATTTTTAGTGCAGATGGGATTTCTCCATGTTGGTCAGGCTGGACTCAAACTCCCAACCTCAAGTGATCTGCCCACCTCGGTCTCCCAAAGTGCTGGGATTACAGGCATGAGCCACCGCGCTCAGCCTATTTACTATTTCTAATGTTGAAGTGGGTGAGTAAAAAGGTCTTCATCCTCATTGTCTTCACGTTGAGTAGGTTGAAGAGGAGGAGGAACAAGAGGGACTGGTCTTATCATCTCAGAGGTGAACAGACAGGAGAAAGTTCACATATAAGTGAACTCACACAGTGCAAATAGGTGTTGGTCAAGGGTCAACTGTAATCTGAATTTTTGTATATTCTGACAAGATACAAAAGGGAGAAACTTCATAACACTTTTCACATAGGCTTTTACCAGGAAGGAAAGAAGGTTTGTATATCAAGAAGTGAGTCAAAAATTGTAATTGTAACAGTGGAATTGTACTTTTCTCCACCTTTCAATTCTTATTTTTAATTTTATTCTAGAGCTCTTACTTCTTTCAAGATTCCTCCTTTGTCTTTGATGTTTCCAGCCAGGAAATAGAAGTCTTTACACACTCACTTTGAAGATCAAGAAAACCTGTACCTCAAACTGATCTTTCTTTTCCTTCTAAGAAATTAGAAAATTTACTGCTGGGAGCCATTCTGTACTCTTTATTTTCCTAGTTAAAAAAAATTATGTTTTCATCCCTACATACAGTATACATCTTCCGATTTATCCTAAGTCTAAAGATGTCTTTATGAGACTTAACCCAAAAAATGTAGTCTTTAAAATTAAGAAGGTAACTTGACCATTTTCATGTATCATTTCCAGACTTCTGATTCTAAAATCCTATCATTTCAATTATCAAAATTCTCCTTGAAACCTTGCGTGTTTAGGGAACACTTAGTGATGAGAAAAGTCTTTTAGAAAGAAGAGCATAGGCCGGATACAGTGGCTAACACCTGTAATCCCAATATTTTGGGAGGCTGAGTTAGGAGGATCACTTGAGGCCAGGAGTTCAAGACTAGCCTTGGCAACATAGGAAGATCCCATCTCTACAAAAAAAAAAAAAAAAAAATACAGCTGGACATGGTGGTGCACACCTGTTACCCCAGCTACTTGGGAGGCTGAGGCAGGAGAATGAACCCAGGGGAGGGAGACAGGAGTAAGCCAAGATAGTGCCACTGCACTCCAGCCTGGGCAACAAAGTAAGATCCCATCAAACAGAATTAAAAAAGAAAGAATAAAGATCATAATACAACCCAGAGAGACAAAACAAACAAACAAACAAACAAACAAACAAACAAAAAAACATATGAGGTGATTACAACAGGGCTTTATGTTTCAATTTGAATTTTTTGACTGCAACAAAGAGAACAAATTCGGATTAATTTCAGCAGAAGAGGAATTCATTTGAAGAATCTAGTGGAGCTCACAGAATAAAATAGGAAGTTAGGGAATAGGAATTGGCAAAGATAGGTGGTAGGAACTTTCTAGGAGAATTGGTAGCAAGAGTGTTTCAGGGCAACACGGCGGGGATCAGTCAGCTCCAAACACATACAGCCTCTTTCGAATTCTTCTTAAGATTTGGATTCCTGGAGAGAAAGATCTGATTGGCCTAGTTTGGGTCATGTGTTGTTCTACTCACTGGGGGAAACCAGGACATCTTGATTGATGGTCTCATCAGACGGAATCCACAGAACAAGAAAACAGGTAAAAAGGCAAAATAAAGATGAAAGGAACAAGCAGGGAAAGAGAAGGTAATACTAAAGGTGTGTTTGATTGTATTAGTTTTCTGTTGCTGGGTGACAAATGACCACAAATATAGAAACTTAGAAAAACACATTTTGTATGTCTTGGTTTCCATGGATCAGAAGTCTGGGCATGGCTTAACTGGATTCAATCAAGGTGTCAGCCAAGCTCTGTTCCTTTCTGGAACTTGGAGTTCTCTTCCAAGCTCACGTGACTGTCAGCAAAGTAGAGTCCTTTGGGGTTGTAAGACTGACTGATATCGTCACTTTCTTGTTGGCTACCAACCAAGAACTACTCTCACCTCCTTAGTTTGCCCATTCCTTGGCATTCCCCTGTCATAATATGGCAGCTTCACGACCATCTTCCAGCTGGCTAAGATGAAGTCTGATATAACATAACCTAATCAAGAGTGACTATCCCATGACCTTTCCCATATTCTATTAACTAGCAGCAAGTCACGGGTTTTGCCCGAACTCAAGAGGAGGGGATTACAAAAGAGCCCTGTTCATTCTGGATCAGGTTACAATGTGTCTACCACATTGATGTTCATTGTGAAAATGAGATAGAGGTCTGATGCAGGACGGCTAACCCCACAACTGTGGTCCTGAGGAAGATGGACATTCATTCCTCTCAAAGCCAGCCTTCTCCATCCCATGAGTCACCATTTCATGAATTCTTGGATAATGGTGACCGCTGACTTTGGGGTGGAGGTAGGCCTGCCAGACTTCAAAGATTAGGCACCAGCTTTAGCTCCTTTAGGCATAGCTGTGGCCTTTTTATGCTTCTCTAGGAATTACACTAGCAGTCCTGAAAGAAGAGGAAAGATCTCCAAATGGAGTCATCCCATTTGGAATAATTTGGTGATTTCCCCCTTCAAATGAAATCATTTGGAGCTATCCTGTTCCATAAAAATAAAAAGAACAACTGAAAAACCCCTCCAACACACACACACACACACACACACACACACACAAACACACACATGCTTCAAGACTATACAACTCCATAACTATCCGGAAGTTTTTTGTTCAACTCCTAGTGAAACTTTGCATGGAAGAAACAGGCAAAACCCACAAAGTGATGAACAAATGACACTTTGTGTTGGAGGGGAGGCTTTCTGAGTCTGGAGCAGATTAGATACACAATTCTCAACAATAATACCCATCATTAAACATGCTGTGGTGTGCCTGGTGGAAAACAAAAGCAACTTGTTTTACACATAGTTGAGTTTCTAAATACTGACATTATGTCATTTGTTTTGACACCTCAAAAACATTGACATTTCATCATATTTCAAGTGTTCTGAATAAGTTAAACATGCCCCTTTATTCCATATAACTTTTAAGCAGCAGAGGAAGCATATCATTTGTAAGGGCTCACGAACCATATGACATACATGTGTGTTAAACCAATACACAATAAAAGCATCAGATCAGCTACATATGGCATTGTTACACCAGCAGTGCTGTTTTCCCAGCTAGTTCATCATTCCAAGGCAACTTGGATATGGACAAAAAAAGCACAGAAACGTAAAAGGTGTCGTTGCTTTGGGGGAAAAAAAGTATGTCATTTCCTCAAAAAGTTAAAAATAGAGTTATATGATTCATCAATTCCACTTCTGGGCATATTCTCAAAAGATTTGAAAGCAGGAACTCAAACAGATATTTGTACACTCTTGTTCGTAGAAACACTGGTGATAGCCAGAAAGAACAACTCAAGTGTTCATTGATAGATGAATGGATAAGCAAAATGTGATATAAATACACACAAACACACACACACAGTGAAACATTATCCAGCCTGGAAAAAGAAGGAAATTCTGACACATGCTACAATATGGACAGATAAAATGATTCCACTTATATGACATACCTAGAGCAGTGAAATTCATAGAGACAGAAAGCAGAATGGTAGTATCCAGGGGATAGGTGGAGAGATTAAGGAAGAGTTATTGCTTAATGAGTACAGCGTTTTAATTTAGGAAGATAGAAGTTCTGGAGATGGATGGTGGTGGCCGCACTATAGTGTGAATGTACTTGATGCCACAAAATTGTACACTTAAAATTGAATAAAATGGTAAATTTTTGTTACATGTGTTTAACCACAATAATTTTTTTTAAGATCACAGGGCTTGATGTCAAATTTACTGAGTTCCAGTCTGGGTTTTACCATTTCTTAGTTGTATAATCTCACTGCATTTTTTTTTTCTTAACAGTAAAATGAACATAAAATGACCAACCTTCCTAATGAAGTAGTGAGAAATTAAAATCTGAAACTTGAAAAAGGCCTCAAGACAATCAAATAAGAGTTCACTAGGTGATAAGAAAAATTTCCAATGCATTATTAAAATTAGAAGAGTTGCCCATTTCAGAGGCTCAGCCTTCATCAAGATTTCTCAGCCTCTTTAGAGGCTAATCGATCTATCCAGTGGCCTGATTTTGAAGTCCTTCAATGCTTTATGTCTAAGCCAAGTTCCTTCCTTTTATACTTCTGAATCCTCTTAACATCAGCCGTGCAATGATTAAGAAGACATATTTGTTCAAATCACAGATAAGAGAAATCCCGTCAGGGTCTCTGCAACAATGAATAGACTAAGATAGCAATAAAACAAAATCTTTCAGTCATATCCCAGTTCTCACACTGGTGCCAGATTCCACCCAGAAAACAATAAAGGAGTTGTATGTATCAGGTTTCAATATGGTCAAATCCTGGCCCTGTGAACTCTGGGGTGTATTTTAACATCTCCCTTTGACCTGTGTTCAGTACACAGCATAAATATTAATGAAGGAGGAAGCCATCTCTTTGAGTTTTCAAGAGCTTGTATTAGGCAGGGGCTGAGTGGAGGTGTCCTAAGAGCACCTGGCATCTGACAGTTCAAAGGCTTGCTAGAGCTGGGCACCTCCCAGTTAGGGGTTTCCTGCAGAGCTGGCCTGCCCTGCCAGGGTGGGCTTGCTCCTTGCCTAAGTTCACTGAAAGTTTTACAAGTTGTCCTCTCTAAAACAAAACCTGCAGTGAAAACAGTGATACTTGTATGTGATGCCCACCTAATTTCTCTGGCATCTTCCAAAGTGCATAACGAAAATAGAAACTGTCTTCCCAGTCAAGTCTGGAAAGGATCAAACATATTCCAGACCCAGATTGCACTTCTAATATTCTAATATTCCAGCATTCAAATTCTGCAGTAGTTATCATGGATTTACCTCAACCACAGAACTTTTAAATAAGTTTTAAATACTATATTTAAAAATAATAATAGAAAATACACTAGAGAGACACGTGCAGTGGCTCACCCCTGTAATCCCAGCACTTTGGGAGGCAAAGGCGGGCGGATCATGAGGTCAGGAGTTCAAGACCAGCCTGGCCAACATGGTGAAACCCCAACTCTACTAAGACTACAAAAATTAGCTGGGGGTGGTGCAGGCACCTGTAATCCCAGCTGCTTGGGAGGCTAAGGCAGGAGAATCACTTGAACTGAGGCAGCAGAGGTTGCAGTGAGCCGAGATTGTGCCACTGCACCCCAACCTGGGTGACAGAGTGAGACTCCATCACACACACACACACACACAAATACACTAGAGAAGTAAAAAGTATCTGAAATACAGCAGACTTAAGATTGATGATATGTGTGAGTCAAATACCTTGCCAAGTGAGTCTGGGAAAGTTATTTCAATACTCTGTGGCTCTGTGACTTCTCAAAAATGGGTAAAATGGCTTACTTCATAGAATAATTGTGAGGATTAAATAAGCATTGGATGTAGGTGCTGAGCAGTGTCCAGCACATAGTAAGTAATCAATAAATGGTGGTTGTTTTCTTAGAATAATGGTATATGCTACTGAAAAAGCCAATGGAGTTTCAGTATTGGTGGCAGCAATGGAACTGGCTCTCAGCCCTAGGGAGGTACATTTCCCACCCAAACCCAACTACAAGCTGCTGGAAAGCACACAGGAGGGGTTGATGGATGCCTCTCCCCTCCATGTTCAGAGACATGCATAGTCCCTCACAGAAGGAGAATCGGGCCACATGTTATGTCCTCATATTTCCTTCTGTTGCATGTACTACGTGAAGGGCAAGAACATGCCACAGGATTGCCATCATACTTTTTGGTTTTCCACAAAATATATGAAAATAGAAATAGCCCAGTATTCGCAAACACTTACTTTGAGGACAGGAGTCTGGTCACACAGATGCTGTGACTTTGCCCTATTTCTAAACCTCTTCTTCCCGCTTCTGTCCTTCATCTTCTCTCTCCCCTCGCCCAGCCTCTGTCTCAGGTATTGCCTCTAGTATTAGAATTAATTTGTCATACTGTATGACAATAATTTGATTTTGCCTTTTCTCCCCCACATAGATCTTTACTCGTCTTAATGTCCCCAGTTCCAGTGCAGGGCACCCGACAGGCCCTCGACAAAAGTTAATTAAACATGATTGAAGAAAGCAAGGAAGAAATGGTCTATTTCATTTCTTCATCCAAAAGAACCAACAGATCTCCTCAAATTCTTTCTAGCCTCTCCTTAGACACCACTGCACAGGAGCATTGACAAGATGAACCCAGGGCACACACATTACTCCCTAAAAGTAAATTAAATGATAGCACTTGGAGGCTGCACTCACTCACTCAGGCCACTTAGAATGGTATTTTGTAATTTTCCATACTTTGAGTTCTCTGGCAGGAAAACTACATACAGTCTAAGTCTTAACCATCATCATGTTCCTTGTACATTCTGAAGATATTTATTTCTGCTCTCCGAGAACCTATTATCACAAACTGCACTTGCATTTCTGCTCTCCAATCTCCCAAACACAAAACGGCTCCCAGAGAACAAGAAGGGTTTTCGCCTTTGTGAAAAATATTATTCATGCTAAATTCCTTTTGGAATTTTGGCATATTTGATTTAAACAAATGCTTGACTTTTCTGAATGATTGAGTATTCTGATTTTTCCCTCCAAAAGTAGGTCAACTGCAAAGTTCCTGAGTGCATTCAACAGGTGATTGCGCATGTATTTATGCAAATATTCAGTCGTTTTCGGCTCAGAACATTTTGTACTCAAGGTTACTCTCTTAAGATTCATTTTATTTGTTCAGCCGCTTTTTCTAATCCCCTACCTTAGCATTGTGAACTCTGCCACTTATTTCACAGTCTCTGCCTCTACAAATGACATATCCCATTTTGTCTGCAAGTGTCTTTTCTTTCTTGGGCATGGTCAGGTGGAGGAGCCCTGCCATCTCTTTAGCTTCCCACCTCTTCCACATTAAGCACTGTTGGCGACCCTTTAAAAATAACTGATTGGACAACCTGCATCCTGTCAAGTTGTTTTCCCAATAGATATCTAGGTAATTAAAATTTTTTAGTATATTTAGGTCTTACTACTTGAGTAGTTCTTCTGATTGTTAAGGAGACATTTTATCCACCTCATTAAAGTTTTAGAAGACTCTGATCACAGAGTTCCTCACAGTGAACATCCAGGAATCTATCATTTTTACTCTTTTGAATCCAAGTATGATCTATGTCAAGTGCCAGCAATGGTTTTTCTATAAAGGACCATATAGTAAATATTTTTGACTGTGAACCAGATGGTCTCTGTCACGACTACTCAACTCTGTTGAAGCATACAAGAAGTCATAGGCAATATGAAAGTGAATGGGTGTGGCTGAATGCCAATCAACCTTTACTAGCAAAAGAGGAAGTGGAATTACTTTGGCCTACAGGCTTTAGTTGGCTGATCCTTGATCTATGTAATCACTGTGGTAATAACTGTGCAGATCTGGACTGTGGAGCAGACACGTCTGGGATGAGGTCCTGGTTCTGTCACTCACTAGTTGTGTAATTTCAGGCTAACTCTCTAACTTTCCTGAACCTCACTTTCCTCCTCTGTCCTATCTTACAGACCCAGAGAAGGACAGAAAAAGATCAATCACGGTGAGACTATCACTCTTCTCTGAGGGAGTTTGGGGTTCTGTGAAAGAGATTTACTTAGAGCATTACATCTTTGAACTGTGCTTCAAAAAAGTTCTCTGGTTCAAAATAAAGGTAATAGATTTAATATCCTTACTAAACAAAAAGACATTCAATAAGATCGTGTAGTAGAATCAGTGAAAAATGATAAAACTCTGAACTAGATTAGTGGCATTAAAAATGGAGAATAAGTGGATTCTAGGAATATCTGGAAGGAAATTGGCAGTGAAATGAGGCATGACCAGGCCAGCTATCATCAAGTATAGAACAAGGCCACTCTATGAGTTTCATGTGGCATGTGCTTAAATAATCCACAGGATATGTAAACACTTGTAATTGGCCAAAATAGAAGCATAAAAAGTGTCATCCACCATCATGCTTCCCAAGTTATTGAGTTCCATACAGCCATGTTTACCTACTCTATTAATGCTTGCCAAAGCATAAGAAGAAAATATAGTAATAAAAACCAGCATTAACCACTCTTTATTCATTGCTTAGTATGAGCCAGGCTGTATTATATACAATCTTTACCTAAACTCTAAGAGCTCAGTAATGTCACCACAACTTATCAGATGGACACAGGAAGCACACTGGGAAGTTAACTGACTTACCCAAGTATCACACAGCTAAGAAGGGAAGCAGCAGAATTAAATTCCAAGGATAGCTTGTTTGAGTCCAAAGCCTGTGCTCTTAACCAATACCCTTTACTGCCTTCTAGTAAGTGATTGATTAAAAAAAAAAAAAAAAAAAAGAGTTTGTTCTCAAGAGTCCATGGGACTTGCTGACTTAACTTACCACTGTTTCTGAAATCCTGCAAGCTGAAACTGGGACCAATTAGTCCATGTCATTAGAAAAGTATTTTACTATCTATTAGCCTCCATTTGTTCATCTGTAGCTCTCTTGCTATTCCAAACAGTAAAAATCCCACAATCTATCACATTAAAACAACAACAACAAACACATGTAAATAGGAAAATTAAGATGAAGTAATGTATTCTGCTGTTTCATTGAAACGTAAAATGGAAACAAGGAAGTGAAAAACAGATTAGGAAGCAGCTATTATCTCTGTAAAAGTATCAAAAATCAGAGAGAGAAACAACAGTCTCAGAAAGCATTAAGTCAGATCGACATATTCCTGGCATAGACTTTTGCCTTGATCACACTTCTGGATTGGAAAAAAAAAAAAAAGATAGGAAGCATAAACAAGAGGAATATGTTACTTGTTGAAGAAATCATAAAGAATTATTTATTATCACAAGGTTTTGAAAATGGGAATTAAGGATTTACAGTCAATGTTTTCTCAATATCCTTTTGCAAACTCGGTTTTAGCAAAATTAAAAGAGCTTGACAAAAAATGGTGTTTTTTTTTTTTTCAACTACTAATTGGTTATGTGTCAGCTCAGCTTCCTAGAACTAAATTACTTTCTGAAAAATAGAATGATATATTTTTGTTACTTGCTAAGAAAATGTCCAGAAGTTTAAATATAATTCATTTCATATGTATGTTTGTTTTCAGTGTCATAAAGCAGGGAGAAGTTTAGAAAAGGTAGAAGTCAAGAGGTAAATTGGTCATATTTTATGGTTCCATAAAATGCTGGAATGAGAATTCAAACCCCAGGAAATGTTTTAAGCTAAAATACTTGTTTAAAAACAAAATCCCAAAAGTCTTAAATGTTATGAATTATGGAACAATCTATATACATAAATGTATATATGGGATTGTGTATGTGTGTGATGTCTAATATTACATACATATAAATCATACATTAGGGGATATATAATATGTGTTTGTATGTGTGGTGTGTTATTTAATGCATGTATACTTTCTAAAATACAATGTGTTTCATATTAATTTCACCAGTGGTTAAATGTTCAATGCTATTGCTTATCAAATATCTACAGCAGATCACTGTAATAGGGCACTTAATGTAATTCCAGAGATATATTTGAGCACCTAACATGTATCTGGGCTGTGCTCTGTGCTGGAAATGTGAATGGCAAGAAAACAAGATGGGTTCTCTGGAAGGCCGCACCATCCAGAAGACATATCAACAATGCAAACTCAAGAACCACTATCTGGGGTGATGGCTGCAGATACCACGCTGTTCCAGGCTAGGAGAGGATCTTCAGAGAGAAGTGGTTAGCCCTGCCCAGAGGAGGCAGCTTTCTGTGTTCCACTATTCATAATTTCTTCTGAGGGTTCAAGCCTGCATTGGACTGTAGTGGAGTGCCAGGAAAGTATTTTTTTTCTTAGTATTATGATAAAAATCATCCCAGAATGGCATAGCCAATCTTTTCATATTGTTCTTGTCCTCTTACACAGAATAGGTATTCACTACATATTTGAGGAATGAAAGCTTACCAAGAAACTAATAATTTTCTTGTTTAGACTCTCAAAAAATGTTAACACCTATATTACAATATATGTAAAGTCTACATCTTAAAGTAAATGCCACTAGGCTTACGGCACAAAATTGAAATATCACATATAAAAAAAGTAAAGCTTGACCCAGTAAGTGAGTTAAGAGTGGTGTTTGGCAAGACAGTGGCATGCTATAAAGGTGAGATTATGGGCTTTATCCTCAGAAAGACCAGAGTTCAAATATGGACTATGGCACTTTAAAATGTATATTATATATTGACGAATTATAGTTGTACGTATTTATGGGGTGCAAAGAAATGTTATAATTTTAATGCAATATGAAAAGATTGAATTAAGTAACATATTTATCACTTCATGTTATGTGTTATACATCACATAACTTTTTTTGTGATGAGAACATTAGAAATATACTCTCTTAGTGATACTGAAATGTACAGAACTCAATTATTACCTATAGGCACCACACTGTGCAATTGTCGTCATATGAACTTAGACATGTTCTTTAGTCTGCCTGAGGCTCAGTTTTTCATTTAAAAGATAGGACTACTAATAAAATATTTGTGAGTAGTCAATGACATAGTATATGTCAAGGACGTGGCATGGGGTAGCCAACTCTTTTCTGCTGTCTTTAAGTCCGAGCCTGACTCTAGTGCTGGAAGTTCAGAAGCAAACTACTGAGAAGCTCCCTGAATGATTTATCATCTTAGAGGAAAAGAATTTTTCCTTGACAAATTATTAGAAACCCAACATGGCAACATTTCTGTCTCTAACACTGTTAGAGGGCACGTAGTTCCCTGACTCATCAGCTTTCACTCTCATTTATTTTGGTGTCAGCACCCCAACACCCTACTAGAAAGCACCCTTTCTCCACTGTTAGGCCACATATTTGGATAGAATGAATTCAGTACCCACTTCAAGAGGTTGTAGGAATTTGACCCAAATCAGAGCACTTTATTCCCCTTTTTGCAGAGGTTATTTCAGGAATGGTGCAACCAGAGGCAATGATAGGCAAGGAGATTGTGTCCAGATTGTTGAAAATAGGATTTGAACCTGAGAGATCATAAGGCTAGAGTTGCTTCAGCCGTCTTGTCACCATGAAGGGACAACCATTTACAAATAGAGCCAAGACAAGGAAGAGAAGCTGAGTTGGAGAGAAAAAAACGTATCATTTGAGTCCCTGCATCCAGCTGCACCTAGGTCTTCCAGTTACATATGAACAAATTTCCTTTTTAGTTTAAATTGTGTTTCCTGTCACTTGCAACTAAAAGAAACTTATATAATATAGTACTTATGTGTTGCGCGTCTTCTTCAGTTTACTTGAACAATTCATCTTTTACCAATACGCTGCACATAGATCAATAAATGTTATATTGGTGCACATTTATGGATTAAGAAGGAAAAGAATAGTATAGTCACCTTTTTTCTGGACTTTTAAAAATAAAATAAAATAATACTATGACTATGGTCTTTCATTTTCAGATGTAGAAATCAAAATACAGTTTTAAATGGGCCTATTTACTAACCAGAAGTTATTTTAATAGCCAATATCTATTTGTTGAAATTGCTTTTTAAATATGGCATATAAAGTTAATGATCTAAATTCAATATTCAAGATGGAGGCTGCAACTACAGAAGATTAGAGCATATTAGCAGGAAAAGAAAAAGCCCAGTCCCTCAGGTGAGGAAAGCCCCCCGCTGGAAGCAATATGGGCCTGTGAACAACGAGATCCGCAGGTATGCAGACTATTCCAGTGAAGTATGAAAAGCACAAAGGCTGTCCAGATTACCTACTGAAGTATCAAACGCACTTATTCACACACAGTCATTTTGTATGCCCTTGATGGCAATCTTCTTTCCATCTTTTTGCAGTCTTCAATGTTTCTGTCCATAATTTGTTTGTGTGCTTGTGGAAGTACATGCTAACCAAGTATACGTTAAAGGACTTCCTACCTCACAGCTGGAAGTCCTGAAAACAGGACCTGATACGTTGGATTCTGAACACTGAGCAGAGAGGACTCTGCTTGCTGTGGATATTCACCAAGGCATAGATGTGCCTTACTTTACTATGCAAATGCAAAGAACTTATCCTACTATCATACTAGGTCTTTCTGGAAGAGTCTACTCACAGGACAACAGTGTCCCCGTCTAGTTTAGTCTTTCAGTTCTGTCCCAAGAGCCACTTTATCAAAATCAAACCTTGTTACTTCCGCTACTCTGGGCTCATCTTCAATTCTCTGCATTGCCTTCTTTAACACTTGACTTTCTCTTCACTATTTCAACATGAGTAGGTCCATTTCTCCCCCATCTCCACTGTCCCAACCCTAGAAAAAGCCATCATCATCACTTGTGTGATAGCCATCTTTTAAAACTGTAAACCAGATTGCTTCACAGTCTTGATTATAACCCATCCTCTACCTCTCCCTTTGCCACAGGTATACCAGACTTCCTTTTTTCTTCTGACACAACAACCTCATTCCTGCACTAGCACATTTGCTCTTCCTGGATTCCCTTTATTCAGATCTGCTCACGGCTGCTTTCTTCATGCAATTCTGGTCTCAGCCCAAATGTCATCTCATCAGAGAGGACTTCCAGGTCACTCTCCAATTGCTGTCTCATAAATCCTGGTGTTTTTTCTTCTTCATGGATTTATCTCTACGTAAAATTATCTTATTCAGCTTTCCGTGAATATCAGTCTTCTTCATTAGAATTTAAACTCCACTAGAACTCACTGAGGAGCTTGTGATGTTCACCTCTATATCCCTAAGGCAGATAGAGGTACTCACAGCCAATACTAACAGTCCAACAGAATTTTCTTCTTCTTACTGGTAGAGCTTTAATTATGTTCCAGTGTCCTCACCTCCTTCCCTGTGACTTAGAGACATCAATCATGTTGGTCCCATTGTCCTTATCAGTGTCTGATGTAAGAACAAGCATGTTAGCCAGATCTGGTCAATCTACTAGGAATGTCTAGGAAAAGCTCACTTTTTTCAAAAAACCCACACATGAAAAAAAAATGGTCCTATTTTTACTACTGGACTTGGCAAGTCTACATGTAATACCTGGAACCTCAGTAGCCAATGTGCGACTATGAAGAAAACCTATTGAGACTGGCAGAATGGAAAAAACGAAGGAACTTGGGTCTTTGATAATCTGGCTAAGCCTCTAGACTTCTTGCTATGTGAGAAAATAATTCCTCTGGTTTTTTTTGTTTTTTGTTTTTTCCCGAAACAGAACATAAAATGGGGTCTGTGTATTCCTTCACAATCCCTTTTCTGTCCTTCGGTCTGTGCTGAATTTTGTGGCTATGATTCCCATGTATGAGTACAAATTTTAATATATTTAAACATATATTTATGTCTAAATAAGGTATCACTGTTTATATATTTTAAACATTTTATAAAGGCATCATAATGTAAACAGTTTGGTCAACTTGCTTTTTTTTGCAAACTCACAATTATGCTTTGGTATGCATTTACATGAATAAATGGGACTCCAGATCAGCTATTTCCACTGTGTACAACTGTCTATTACATGGGGATATCATGCCTTACTCATCCTTTCCCCTGCCACATGTGGGTTACTTCTAATTTCTTGCCATTATAAACAAAATGTTTCAATTTTCACATATATGGGAGTTTATCTACAATAGTGCTTTTCAAGTATATTTGACTATGATTCTCAGAAATCAATACATTTTAAAATAAATGTACATGTTCACATGCACACATATACACACACAGTTTTAGAAAATGCTGTTTTACAAAACAATTATTATTCTTACTACATGTGATGCACTCTGATACTTTCCACCCTTTTTTGTTCTACTCAATTAAAAATTGATTTCATGACTAACAAATATGTCAGGTCCCAAAGTTGCAAGATTATAGTAGTGTAACACTACTACTGTATATACCAAAGTATATCTGGGAGTGGAACTGCTCTCTTAAAGGACTGGTGTGTCTTCAAATTTACTACACATTATTAAATTAGACTCTAAAAGATTTGTACTAACTAAACTTTCTTCAGTGACATGAGAGTCCCTCTTTATTCACATGCTTGGCAATATTTTGTATAGTTAGGTTTTTTTATGTGAAATAACTTATTTTGTTTTTAATTTACATTTTCCCTGTTTATTAATGAGATTGAACATTTTTCCTTTATTTGTGAGCTGTTAGGATTTTCTTTTATTATTTGCCGTTTGTATTTATCAATTTTTTCTTTTGTTTAATTTTTTAATTAATTCTTGTTTGTTCTTTATGTATTCTGAATATTAACACCTGTTCGTGCATTGCAAATATCTTCTGCCTTTCTGCAGCTTAACTTATTTTGTTTATGATTTACTTTATGATTTGAGCTTTTTGTGCATGTTTATGACTTTTGTTGTTATTTTTACTAGGACTCTTAAATACTTACAGGAAGACATTCTAGTAGATTCAGCAGTTAATAAACACAAGTTGCTTAAGTGAGAAAGCGAATAAATAAATGAAATAATTTTAGCAGGGAAAAAAGCAAAGACTAATACACTTCACATTAAATAATCAATATCTTAAATAATATAATGTTGGATAGACCTTTTAGAAAATCCATATATTTAATAATCTTCTAAGATTATAAATTACTCTGAAGTGAAAACCAGGAGTCTATAATTCATATTCTGAAATAGTCTTAAATATGAATGAAAAAATAAAATAGTCTCATGCTTAAAAATCCAGAGTTGGGGATTTTCTGCTGATGCTGTGTACCTGAATAGCCTCCAACCACTAACTCTTAAATTTCACTGAAAAGCTAAATGTTTAATGCTGTCAATTACTCCAGAATGCTTTTTTTTGTTTGTTTTTTGAACCAACACCTGGGTTATCTGGGCTGAACTGCCCAGTAAGCAATAATCAACCTAAGCTATAATTTTTATAGTCTAGCACATTTAAAAGAGAGAGGAAGGTGGTCTAGCATTCTACAATGGCATGCTAACTTTCATGGATTCAAATAAATCAAAAATAGAAGGATCTGCAGATGAATTAAACTAAACTATGTAAGATCACAGTCTAGATTGATAGGAAATTGAATCATTTCAATAGATAAAATGCCTTATTTCCAAGAAACCAAAAAGGGCTCAGTCTCCATCGCTGAAGACTACATCAGGTACAAAAATAGAGCACAAAAAATTGGATATATCCTTTTTACTATCTCTTCCAGAACTTTGTAAATATCTTTTTAATGCAGTTACTTTTATCAACTTACTATACTTGCACATACACATGAAAGATTACTGTCAGACAACATGCTCTTTCCATCAACTCATTTACAATGAAAAAAAGTGATAGCAGTGTCTCAGTCATCAAACTCTCACATTTTAAAAGGGAAAAGAAAAACCTGCTATGGACCAAGCAAGGTAATAAGTTACTTCTTTTCCTGTTCACCTGTGGAGAATCTTTCTCGGTGGCTCTTTTTCTTCACTCATTTTCCGCCTCTCAAAATATGTAACCAAACAGCACTGTTAGAGGCCTAAGGGAAAGTCAGTTCCCATTTCATGGCTTTCTTTTTTATATTTTAAGTGGAAATAGATTTGTTAGCAATAATTCTGGAATTTACACCATCCCAGCTAATGAGTCAGCATTTGTTTTCACAGAGCTCTGATCTGCAGAATCAACTCTTTGAAAGGCTTCGGCTTTAATACTTCTAATGCTTATCCAACTACAAAGGCACACACACACACACACACAAAAAAAAAAACCTAGCCAACTACTTACTCCTGTCTTCTCCTTCAAATGAACTCTTGGGAAGCCATCTGTTAGACGAGGAATTTCAGCTACAGTGATAACTTTCTGCTTATGTGGTATTCTGTGTTGGCCAACTGTGGTACTTGGCCTATTCGAGGTGTTCAACCATACAGGGATTTCAGTTGTATGGAGTCCAGTTTCTTGTATAACTTGTAGCCAAGGTAAAGTTTTGGGTTCCCCTACAAACGAATCCTTCAAACTCTTGGGACACTATTAGATACTGATATGTATTTTAGGTGCTCCTCATCATACGATAGGCTTATGCCTCAATAAATTCATCATAAGTAAAAAATATCTTAAGCTAAACATTCATTTAATACTTCAACAAACCTATCATAAAGAAAAAAAAAATCAGGTGAACCATCATCATTTGGGAACTATCTGTAGTCTGCTACAGATCCCAGCATTTTGGGAGACCAAGGCAGGAGGATCGCTTGAATCCAGGAGTTCAAGACCAACCTGGGCAACATGGCGAGACCCTGTCGCTATTTAAAAAAAGAAAGAAAGAGAGAAAGAAAAATAAATATCCAATGTCATCACTTGCAAGTTCTACATCTCAGAAAACACAAGAGCACAAACAGAATTCAGCCAAGTTCTTTGCAACTTTATAACAAGGTTTGCTTTCCTCCCATTTCTTTTATTTTACTTTTACTTTTTAATTTTTTTTTCAATCCTACCATCCCTCCTGCAGTTTCCAATAACATGTTTCTCATTTCCATCTGAGACCTCACCAGAATTGACTTTACCATCCATATTTCTATCAACATTCTGTTAATGAGTATTTATGTATTCTGAAAAGATGGAAGTTTTCTCTATACCTCTCCTATCTTCTAATTTCTCACCACAGTAGGCTTTAACATTCAAGGCAAGCTCAACTTTTTCTAGAATGGATCTCAAAACTTTTCCAGCCCGTGTCCATTACCCCTTCCAAAGTCACTTCCACATTTTTAGGTGTTTGTTTACAGCATCAGCCCACTTCTCAGTACTGATTATTGTCTCAGTCGGCTAAGGCTGCTATAACCAAACACCATAAACTGGGTATCTCAACCAACAGACATTTATTTCTCACAGTCCTGGAAGCTGGGGGGTCCAAGATCAAATTGCTGTCAGGTTTGGTTCTTGGCAAGGACTGTCTTCCTGACTGGTAGATAGTCAGCTTCTCATTGTCAACTCACATGGCTTCTCCTTGGTGCATGTGTGTGGAGAGAGAGATCTTTTTCCTGTTTTATTCTTCTTATAAGGGCACTTCTTATAAGGGCACTAATCCATCATGGGGCCCCACCCTCACAACCTAATCTAAACCTATTATCTCCCAAAGGCTCCAACCTGAAATACCACCACATTGGTGATTAGGGCTTCAATATATGAATGCTGAGGAGACACAAAAATTCATTCAACAGCGTATATACCTTTGTTAACTGATATAACATTTTTTCCTCTAGTCAACAATTTTTGGGGTTTCTAAGCACTAAACTGAAATTTTCAATGTGTCCATGGATGTCCATGTT
This sequence comes from Macaca mulatta, assembly GCF_049350105.2. Classification (NCBI taxonomy): domain Eukaryota; kingdom Metazoa; phylum Chordata; class Mammalia; order Primates; family Cercopithecidae; genus Macaca; species Macaca mulatta. The sequence continues at coordinate 68,916,578 of NC_133415.1, forward strand.
CCAGTTCAGACATATATTACATGAACTTTGTGATTAAAAATCTGGCTAAAGTAGAGGCAGGACATTCTGTGGTGGCCTCTCAGCCGAAACCATTAACTAATTCATAGGCTTACTGCTGGCAAACTTGTAAGTCTCTAAAATGAATCCCTGGTTAGTACCTACTTTGAATGTAACTAGTAGTGCAATTTTCTATGGAGAAAATTATCCTGAAGATGGCAGCTTTTCACTTCTGAGCTTTGGCTCATGCTGTTCCTTCTCTAGAACACTCTCTGATTTCCCCTCAAACGGGAAAACATCTACCTGCAGTCAGACCTTAGATATCTATTTAGATATCACCACCTTAGATGCTCCTCCTTCGTGTTCCTGTGGGCCCTGTTCTACCACCATTGTAGCTTCTTTTATTTGACCATTGGCTTGGTTGTCTATCCTTCTAAAGTATAATCTTAGAACAGCAAGGACTAAATCTTATTCACCATGTTATTCACAGCACTAAGCATGATGCCCTGCATAGTGTTAGAGCTGGAGGAGTGAATAACTGCAAAAAAGTGAGTCATGGCATAAATGTCCAACAAAGGCCTTACGTGTGCCTGAAGTCAAGCATGGAGGACACTTCGGGCCTTTCAGAGGACTTAGCATCCCAGAGGGTCTGTCCTCCATATCAGAATGAAAACGTAGGCAGAGCAAGGGATACAGAAATAATGGAACACTGTTAGGAGGAGAGCAGCTACAGAGCCGCCCCCCAAATTCAGGTGATAAAGCTTGGAACCATCACAGAGCCCTATCCTTTCATGAAGCTTCCCTCAGGACTCACTGCATAATCTGTGAGACCTACTATCAAATGAAAATGTGAGACCCTTTGTTCAAAAATTAATAATTTCAGAATGGGAGGAGCAGAGCATCAAATCAAGTATTTAATATTGGTCCCTTCTAAGCATAGGGACTGCATGCGTCTTGTGCCATGAAACCAGATCCAGGCCCCTCTAAACCTAGGTGCCAGGGGCATACTGGTTCTGTTGTAGAACAGTGTTTAAGTTTACTTGGCAGCTCTCTCTTAAGTGTGCTGAGGCCTTAAAATTCAAAATTTTAGAAAATAAATAACATTTGTGACAACTAACATAAAGATTGTTATGAACTTGCCAAATGCCAGCATCCAAAAGGTAACACTCAGGCTTTCATAAGTTTCATAATTCACATTCTCCTGCATAGGCTTCTGGATACTGAAATATCCATTCCCAAGATTACCTTTTATTGATCTTCATTAGAAACCAGCTACGTGTTTGTCAATAGAAATTAAACATAAACAGTTTTGGCCTTGCCCTAACTTTCCATGGCAGCTGACCATTCCACTGAAAATTACTGTCACCAAAGCATCTACCTGATCTTTCAACAAAGCATGGCCTTGCATATTTTATTTTTGTTGTACTTGTTGACTTTTTTCTCCCTGTTTCCCACGCAGGTACCAAGATCAACTCTATCTTATTTCTCCATTGAATTGTATTGTTTAATTATGACATTTTATTTGTACATTATTCTTACGGCACTTTACATCAATCTGCCCTAATAACTACTGAGGTATATTGAAAATAATTGATTCTTCACATCTGAAAGACATCTGTTATGCTATATTAATGGCAATAAAATAGAAGAAACACTCACAAAAGCAAAATTGAACTATACACCAAGATAAATGTTATATTTTGGCAATATTCTCACAAAATAGCTGACAGATGTTAGTATAAGCATTACATTTTGTGCAAAGATACTCATCTTTTCTTATAATTATACATACTCCATGACATACAGAAACAAATAGTACGATGCAAAATACCACATTTTGGGCAATGCCAAGGCCAAAATTTGCATATTGTTTTTCGATAATGATGCAAGTTTGGTCTACAGTCTCCAAGTCAAATATCAAAGTAATTTTTGGCATACAATTGAGTCTCTCAAAAGCAAATTAATAGTTTTAAAAATTAGCACCGGGTGCAGTGGCTCATGCCTGTAATCCCAGCACTTTGGGAGGCCAAGGCAGGCAGATCGCCTGAGGTCTGGAGTTCGAGATTAACCTGGCCAACGTGGTGAAACCCTGTCTTTACTAAAAATATAAAAATTAGCTGGGCACGGTGGCGAGCCCCTATAGTTCCATCTACTTGGGAGGCTGAGGTAGGATAATTGCCTGAACTCAGAAGATGGAGGTTGCAGTGAGCCAAGATCATGCCACTGCACTCCAGCCTGGGCAACAGAGTGAGACTCCAACTCAAAAAAAAAAAAAAAATAGCACGGTGGCGCACGCCTATAATCCAAGCACTTTGGGAGGCCGAGGTGGGCAGATTACTAGATGTCAGGAGTTCCAGACCAGCCTGGTCAACATGGTGAAAGCTTGTTTCTACTAAAAATACAAAAATTAGCCAGGCGTGGTGGTGCACACATGTAGTCTCAGTTACTCAGAAGGCTGAGAAAGGAGAATTGCTTGAAACAGGGAGGTGGAGGCTGCAGTGAGCCGAGATCATGCCATTGCACTCCAGCCTGGGTGAGAGAGTGAGCAAGACTCTGTCTAAAATATATATATATATATTTTTACATATAATATATCTTTGTATATATTAGCATGGGATTTATGGCTAATATTTTAAAATAATTATAGACTCCCAAGAGAAAACTATATATGAACAATAAATTATCAGCCACTTACGAACTGCATGCACCAAAGCCCATTTGGAAAAAGGGATGCAGCCACGTTCTGTACTTCTTAATGTCTCCAGAATCCTAAAGTACCCTGCAGGGGACTGATGATCGCACCTTGAGTAGGAGTTGAAAGCTGGAAATCAAATCGAATTCTTTAGCCCCGTGGAGAAAGAGACCTACTAGCTGCTGCTACTGGCAAGCTCCATTATGCGTGGCCTATTGTCTTTTCACTTCTCAGAACTTTAATTGTATTTAGATTCACAGTTCTACTACTGCACACCTGCATAAAGTCCAAATTGTCCAGCTGGTGGGAAAAATACTCTTTTGTTAGCTGATCCCAGACTCATTGATATATCAGCTGAGGATTTTAGTGATATTAGAAATTCTTTTAGTCAATCCCTTCTATATTCTCACAATTCTGATTGTTTTCTAAATCTATTTAAATCTCTCTTTTGCTTTCTCATGCAGACACACACACACACACACACACACACACACACAAAACATGGTGTCATCCAAACATAAAGAACTAACGAACCTTCTACAAAGAGGTCAGAAGTCCCTGTTAAAAACATGATAAGCAAGTGTTACACAGCAAAGGTTGATTCAAGAAACATTAAACTGGCTCATAAGAGACCACAGTAGGACGGGCGCGGTGGCTCACACCTGTAATCCCAGCACTTTGGGAGGCCAAGGCGGGCGGATCACGAGGTCAGGAGATCGAGACCATCCTGGCTAACACGTTGAAACCCTGTCTCTACTAAAAATACAAAAAAATTAGCTGGGCGTGGTGGCGGGCGCCTATAGTCCCAGCGACTCAGGAGGCTGAGGCAGGAGAATGGTGTGAACCTGGGAGGCAGAGATTGCAGTGAGCCAAGACCACATCACTGCACTCCAGCCTGGGCGATGGAGCAAGATTCCGTCAAACAACAACAACAACAACAACAAAACACACAGTAAAAAGATATAACAATGATTGACTCCCATGGTCTCACTGTACAGCTGAAGAAAGTGTGACCCAGGCTGGGCATGGTGGCTCACACCTGTAATCCCAGCACTTCGGGAGACCAAGGCAGGCAGATCACGAGGTCAGCAGATCGAGACCATCCTGGCTAACATGGTGAAGCCCCGTCTCTACTAAAAATACAAAAAATTAGCTGGGCGCGGTGGCGGCGCCTGTAGTCCCAGCTACTTGGGAGGCTGAGGCAGGAGAATGGCGTGAACCCGGGAGACAGCTTGCAGGGAGCCTAGATATTCCCACTGCACTCCAGCCTGGGTGACAGAGCGAGACTCTGTATCAAAAAAAAAAAGTGTGACCCAGAGACCTTAGTGACTTGCTCAGGGACACACACAAACTCAGGAAAGGAGCTAAAACTTGACTCAGATCTCTGCCTCCCAGGCCTATAATCTTTCCTGTTGTAGATCTCTCATTGGTCCCTATGTTAATTTCACAAATGCCAGTATCAATAACCTTACACACAGGGACATTCGTAATATTATTAAATAGCATCTCAATAATGTTCCTGTGTTTTTTATTTTGTTTTAGTTTTAAGAAACAAACAAAGAAAAATATTTTAAAATACACAGAGAGAATAAGCATGAAACATGGATGGGAGGCTTTCACCCTATCTTTTGATGGGAGGCTTTCGCTTCTTGTCCAAACTTAATAAAAAGAAAATAACAAAACAAGGATGGGAGCTTTCACCCTATCTTTTGTGTCTTATCCAAACTTAATAGAAAGGAAAAACAAAACAAAACAAAAAACAAAAACAAATAAAAACTTCAAAATAAAATAGTTATGTGATTGAATTTATTTTCAGTATACAAGAGTCAAATTTGTTTTTTAAATGGGTAACACTTTAAATATTTGGACACCAACTACAGGCTTGACATATTTAAGTATAAAAATAATTTTAAGGAAAATCTTATTACTCTACTAATACATTTTTTTTTCTAACTTGACTGAGTCTTTTACTCAGGGACTGCTGCTAGAAATGCATGCTCATAATAGGTGGTCCACAAATACAGCTGGTTAATTATTTTGTAAGAAAAAATAGCATGTGAAGATTTTTTTTCTATATTACTAATTATGCAAAGTGAGCAATAAGTACATCAAAATATTATTAACTGATAAAGGTTTGTATTCATTAAAGTTATTTGGACATAGAAAGCAAATAAGAGGAATCAAAGCCAACATACTGACACTTCAGCTGAAAGTTAAAGTCTAAAGGAAGTGATTTATTTGGTATGGCTGTGGCTGCATCAAGAATTAATGGGAATTCATTTTGACATATACGATACTCACTACCTAAATGTTCAACAGATAGATTTCACCAGTCGACCATGTTTGACCAACCCTTCAACGGACAATCTTAAAGAAGCCCAGGCGATAAGCTGGTTCTACCCCTTGGTGGCTGTTGACAGAGGGCAAGGCGCTGAGCTTCCCTCTACACAATTTCTGCATCTGTAAAAAAGATTTTTTTCTCCTCATAAGGTAAAGCACTCAGAACAGTGCCTGACATAGACTAAGTACTGGGAAAGTCTTCCATTGCTCCCTCTCCCCACACAAAAGGGGTTCTGTGGGCAAATAAGATGCAGAAATAATTGTATTCTATATCCCTGTCTTAGAAGTATATGTCATCAGAATGAATATTAGAATGAATATTAAAGTCATTCGAATGAATGTTAAAGGTTCTGAGAATTTCCATAATAAAGAAAACTTTGAATTTATTTAATTTACTGTTCCTCAAAATTAGTGAGGTAGTTTAAATAAATAAATACTAATCTCAAAAGCTTAAAAATACTAATTAATCCATCAGAACAAATTTAAAAAGTTACTGAGGACTTTCCATAACAGACCAAGCTTTACCTATGAGTAGAGCAGTCCATAGGCCAAGAAAATGAACCACACTAACAAGGTGGGAATATTTAAACATTGAAGCAAAGAAATGTGAAAGAAGAAAAAAGACAAATGAAAAATGTACAAGATATCACAAAAGGACAATGGAAAAGGCCCACCAATCATTAGTGGTTTCAAATGGTTTCATGGAAAAATGGTCATGGAATCTATTCCACATAGAAGCCTCTAGGATTCCCTAAACTCCTATTAAAACATCCAGATATACCTGGGACGCTTTTTTACAAACCACAATTTCCTAAAATAAAATCATAAATAAATAAAATCAACAATCTTTGGTAGGGAGATAATTTGGGGAGATTATCATAATTTTATTTTGCTTTTGTTTTTACGAATAATCACTTCAGTGTCATTTATGTGGCATGGTGGGATATGGCTTTAGGGTAAAGAAGATTCTACTTTATTCTTAGTATTTCAAATGTAAGCACTAATTAACATTTAATTTCCTAAATATTTATTTTGTAGAATAAAACTTTAACTTTATTGGTATGGTTGTATGCAGACACAGCCATACCAAATAAATGTGGAATTCTCTGAAGCAGAACTAGAGGCAAGTCTCTCAGTTGAAAGGATCTCAGCAATTCAAACTAGTGATATTTACTCAGAGGCTAATGCCGTTTTGGTGTGTAGGGCCTCATGCCATTAAAACATTCCTGCTTCACTTAGCAATTATTCGGAGAGAGATAGCAGCCCAACTTAATACTGTGCTCATTTAAAGCCCTGCAATTATTTTTATGTGGTGATTTTCTAAATCAAAAATTATGAATTTTGTTAGTCTTACAGATATATTGACCTGTGGAATAAACATAGTTCTCCAAACTAATGTTGTAGGGTTATAATATTTATATTTTTTCTCCCAATACCAGAACTTTTATAAATCTATAGCTGCTGTTTTGATAAAAGAAATATCAAGAAACTTGAAGTTGGATTTGTGCAATACTTTTTAAATTGAAGTTTTCCAGTATTATCAGAAGAGTAAGCCTAAGATCTTAACTCCACTTAATAGTATATTTTGTAAGCATTTCCTTCCTAGAAAATAAAAAAACCTAAGAAACTTTCCAAGGCCAGTTTGTATTTATAACATTTTATTATAACTACAAATTATTTATTTATAAAATGTTATAAATAAATAAATCTTAATTATAATGAAATTATTTATAATAAAATTATTAAATGAATAATTTTATAAAATAAAATTTATTATGAAGTTTTATTGATTATTATACTTGAACATATTATTAATTATATTTGAAAATGTGTGTACTTGTTGTAATCCCTTGTCAGTTTGTGCATAAGTTTTTATTGTTAACACACATCATTTGAACTCTTAGTCACATTTGAAAATTTAGTCCAAAATCTATTAAATAAAAATCTACCAGCAAAAGTTTTAATTTATATCTATTTGCTATCCTAACCTACTTAAATGATCACAATTAGTCAAACCAGCTTAGCTTTCACGTTGGTGAAGAAAAATTACATTTCAGTTTATTAGGAGAAAAAGGAAACAACAATATAATCTGTTTCCAGATGACTTTAGTGTGAACGTAAAGCCACTCTGTGCCTATGCAATGACCTCATTCCCAAGCACCAGAAATATAATCTTATGTTCCAGCCTAAGTATTTGTCATTCACATACAAAGAACTCAGTATTTAAAAATATATAAATACAATGGCAAAGCACTGAATTGACACTTATGATAAAATGCATTTGATTAAGACTTAATAAAGCACTGTGTATAGTACTAGTGAATAATGCATTGCCAGATCAAGTTGAACACAAAGCAAATACAGTGTCAAAGCTAATCTAGCCAGGCATTATTCAGCCATATTACTTTCTTTATTACTAGATTAAAAAATGCATATTGTGTTTCAGCAGCTTTTTCATTATTTCAACACATAACATAAGTGCTCTTTGAAAAAGACCGAAAAAGACCACCTATTTTCAAAAAGAACTACTGTGGTAAGAAACCACAGAGGACCAGGCAATGGGTCTCTTAGTGACATGGATTCCCATTATTCCAGTTAACATGTGGTTTGGTTTAAAGCATTACAGTTTGCAGAAGCTTACTTTAAAAAAGTGCCCATGATGCTTCTCTTTCTTTCACAAAACATAATCCAGAAAATCGGTAAATAACATGGTTTCCTAAACTCTTTTTTTAAGAGATTTAGTTAAGGGAAAGAAAATATTTTCATTCATCTATCTCAACTGTCCTAGTTGGATCACATCAAAACTTTTATTTTTCATTTTTTTTTTGTTTGGTTTTATTTTTTAAGTCCTTCCCTGACCATTTTGTATATGTATCCCCATCTTAGTTTGGATTCCCCCAAAGTAAGATTTGGAACAAATCTAGATTTATGTAGCTAGGTTTTTGGGGAGGGGATTCCAGACCATACCATGGAGGCAATGGTAAAGCGGGAAAAGGAATGTAAATCAGTGTTGAGTGTGTTAGTAGGTGTTAGTATTGTAGATAACTGCAGATTAATTGCACTTCAGATTGCTAGGATCCAGTGTTATCTCACCCAAGGAGGAGGTTGAGGCATTTACACCTCATTCTTGGTTGAAGGATGCTATAGTTGGGGAGGTGGGTGGGGAGGGAGGGGCAGTACTTGTATTTTCTCTATTTCTGGACTATGCTAGGTCTAGGTGGACTCCAATTATTACAGAAAGCCCTTAGGCCAGGTAATGAATATGATGGTGGGGGGGAAGTCAGTCACTTACATGACAATGGTAATATCTGAAGGGGTATGGATGGGGCACAGAAAGTATCCCTAGAATCTCCATCTACTTCACTAGGCTTTGTATTCCCGGGTTCCAAGTACATTTCTATGTCTCCGAAACTCAGTTTATCTCACTGCTTATTCTCCTGCATGGGCTTCTTTCATGTTCTTCCTAGTCGCTTGAATACTGACTTATGTTTTTAACTTACCAAGGGTACTCAGCTCTCCTGAGTTTGCCCACTCATCACCAAACTTTGAACAGCTCTTTCAGCCCCAATCATGCATATAATTCTACCTCTCTTCTTCTTCCTCCAGAGGGACTTAATTTTTAAAATTATAGTTCTCGGTAAATGTGTTTGTGCCACATTTAAGTGGCTCATAAATAGGCCAATTGCATGCAATTAGATTTATAGTGTACCTTTTGTTCTTACAATCAGTGAGGAAGGTAGAAGAAAATATAGGCTCTGGGCAAACAATATCTCAGTGCATTGGGCTGAATAGCAAAGACAATGATCACCATCTTTGGGAAAGATAAATTATATCAAACAAGAGTATAGTGCCATGGATGAAAGAGATAGTTGCATCCAGTGTATAGCAAAAATAAGTTAATTAGCATTCTTAACCCTAAACCTATCACCAATATCATTGAACAGTTCATTCCTGCCCATACATACATATATGTATGTATATTTATCTACCTAAAGTGATACTCTATGTCTCTAGCATATAATATCCTGTATCAAGTCAACGTATATCTTTGAGAATTTATACGTAAATAGTATCTCCTAATTTTCTCCACCAGTGCAACAGACCAAATCCTGTGTGATTTATTCTCTCTCAAACGTCTCAGAACACACTGATCTAAACTACTCCTCTGAAAGCTGATCCTACATGGCCCTATCATACATGGCTCATGCTCTTGTTTCATATGGCTACATAGTTTTTCAAACTATTCAGGGCTTACATTTGCAAGAAAACTCCTATATCCCTGAAGGCAAGAACTTCCCATGAGCCTGATACTTCTTGCCAATCGTGATGTCTGTGAAGTTTAGCCACTACAGCTTCCTTCTCTGGGTCCTAGAAGCTTTTCTAAGTCTCTCAATGCCCTTGGAAAAAAAAATAATAATAATAAGAAATCACAACCAGCAACCTGTGCAGTAAAAGAAGTTAGTGAACAGCTGAGAAGAAGGCAGGCCTTCAGTGTGGCAGCAGGACTCAAGGGCAAAGGGAGGGAGACAGCGTAAAGGAGTTGACACCAAGGTCCCAGATAACATAGGAGGGAGGGAGGCAAAAGGAGACCTTTTGCTTTGGGCCATGGGCATAAAATACATTAAGCTATACATGAGAGATTATAGTTTATTCCAAGAATTAAAATCAGATAAAAGACTTGACATGTTGAGTTTACAGTATTAGTTACATAAAGGCCAAATCTCAGCCTCTGGCAGATTTTACTTCCAGAACTTGGTACAATCAGTGCTGTTGAATTTTCTTAATTATACTTGGCAAGGCAACCATCAATTGCTCATTTTCCACTTTAAAACGTTTCTTCTGCCTAAGTGGGGATAAAGACACCCTTTCTCCCATCCCTCTAGCTAAAAATCTCTTAAAGATCCTTAATTAGTGTTAAGGTTTATAGGAGCTATAAGAGATAATACAGCTGAATTCACAAGAATCTGTGGATTACGCCTTGTATTTCCTAGTTGGGACTACTCTAAGTCAATACTTTCATAGAATGACAGATCTTTGCAAGGCATTGCATCTTACTTAAGCTAATACATGATTATCCTCTTCAACTAAATTACAACCATGATGCTTGCTAATGTTTGTGCCAATAACTGTTGTCTATGGAAGGGAGAAAAAAAAAAACTGTCCTACTCTACTGCTTGGGTGTAAACAATTATTTAAAGCTTGGGTGAAAACTATTATTTATTTTTAAATCACATGACTAATACATGAATATGTACTCATTGTAAAATAATAGGCATTAATAAATACAGAAATATGTACAAGAAAAAGCTTACTATCTTTTACCCTCTTTTCCTAATACCACTCTCCTCCTAAGAGATTCTAAAATCGGCAATTTGGCATGGCCCTTCCAGACCTGTACTGTGCACGTAAATAGAAGATTGCACCTAATCTGAGTCCTGTCTTTATTTCATTTTTAAGTTACAGAGTTATTATATACTTAGGACATGTGAAACAAATCAAAGATGTCTAATCAAAAAATTCATTATCCCCATCAACTCTCTTCCAGTCAAGTCCCCAATGTAAATGTATAAGTGATGTTCATTTCCTTATTTGTATCCTCTCACTTTTTCTTCCTTCTTCATCGATTCATAGATACATCTATACACATATTCAGCAGTTAGTTTTTTCACAAATATGAAATAACCTCACATTTCTCAGTAGCTTCGCCTGACTTTAAAGCAACACACACACACGCTATATATATACACATATAATAAACATATATAATAGTATATATAATGGCTATTCTTTTGAGTCAGCACATACTGATCTATTTCATTGCCTTGGACAGCCTAATCATAATCCATAGGATGAATGTCCAATAATTGATTCAGCTATTCTCTTACCAAAAGACACTCAGATTGTTTCCAGGTTATTGCCATTATATATGATGCCAAAAGAGGCACTCTTGTATTTTGATCCTCATATATTGCAGCCTGATTTTTGTAAGATAAATTCTCCAAAGTGTGAGAGCTACGCAAATGAGCACTGGCATTATTTTTACTATTATTCGATTAATTTGCAATTTTTTAAAACAATTCACTCTCCCTTTAAAAATGCATGGCGATGATCATTTCCCTACATGTTACCTAGCCTGTGAAAAAAATCAGTATTTTAATTTTTCCCAATTTATGAATGAAGAACACAAGTTCATTATTGTTTTTATTTGAATTTGCTTTACTAGAAAGGTTAAACATACCTTTATATGTTTATTGACCATTTAAATTTTTTTCTTCTGTGTATTACCTAGACAAGATATCCTTGGTCATGTTTTTATAAATTTGTGAGAACTTTTTCTATACTACAGACTAATTCTTTCAAACTGGTAACATATTTTTCCCACTCTATCATTTGTCTTTTAATTTTGCTTATACTGACATTTGCCATGAAAAATTTTAATTTTTAAACAGTCAAATATGTATCACACCTTTTTTATCAATGTCTTTCTTAATAAATCCTCTCCTACCACAAAGTTAAACAAATAGTCCAAGTTTTACTTTTATGTTTTACTTTTAAATATTTAATCCATTACAATTTAGGTATTTAATCCATCTCTGATATAAGGCAAGACATAGCTTGGCTCTCCTTCCAAATGGATAGTTTATTCTGTCAGCTCCATTTATTAAATAAAACGTTCTTACCCCAGTTAATTGAAATGTCTTTCATTATATATTATATTTCCATGCAAACTTGGGTCTATGCCTGAATTCTCTATTTTGTTCTACTGATTTGTATGCTAGTTTGCTAATACCATGGTCTTTAGATTGCAGTAGCTTTGAAACAAGTTTTAATATTTGGTAAGGAAAATTGTTCCCTTTCCTTAGCCATTCTTTTTTGTCAATATTTCCTTAGTCATTTGAGTTGTCTTTAAGCCTGTCAATATTAATTTAATTCTGTTAATTGAAGAGAGTCCTGATAGCTATACATTCTCAATATAAAAGTGTCTGCTTGCATTTAACTGATAGATAATTGATAGAGAAATAGAACGATAAGTAAGAGAGATAATAAAGATAGATAAATAGATGATAGATAGGTATTGGTACAGATAATTAAATAGATTTTCCCTACAATTATGGTATTAAAGAGTAAAAAAATTTTTGGAAATATTTTCTACATTATGGATATCCACTGACAGGTCAGGAATTCAGGAGAAGGATATCTCTAGAAAAATATGGAAGGACCATCACTGCTAATTTTAAAGGGCCTAATATGTGCTCTATAACCTCACAAATGTCATCTCCTTTAATCCTCTCAATATCCTATAAAGTAAGCTGGGGTTCTTCAACAAATATTAGAGATAATGAAATTAAGCCTTTTATCAGAAATGTTAAGTGAACTGTACAACGTTATACTAGCGTGTGACGCAGTTAGAAGGAAAACTTGACAGTCACTTCACTCTGATTTCACGTCTTCCATAAGCCCTACAAGATATTTCATGTGTTTGTTTTAAATTAAAGACTCATAGCAGCAATCTAATGTTAGTGAACAAACTAAAGTGTAGGTAAAATAAATAATCAAAATTATGATAACTGGATTAGCTGTTATTCAAAAATAATCTGATCAAAGTAACATTCTGAATATTTAAGGTTCTCCATTGTGACCCTCTAGAACTGTGGTTTTCAACAGGGGATTGGGGACAGAGTAGATGGAGACTCAGGTAATCTGATAAAGACCCTTAGTTGATTCTGCTAATCCTCCTTCTTCCCAGCTTAGTTCATAATCACTGCTCTATTCTAGAGATGGGAAGAAATTATATTCAAAACAAAATGCTTTTCATGAAACTTAGCAAAAGACACATACATAGTGTGTATTCAATAACAAATCATTTTTAAAACTAGTTACAATTCACAAGTTAGCCGCTAAATGCAATACTTTACACATATTTTAGGCCATTTACCATATTCTGTCTTGCAGTATATGAGCTTGAAATTTTTTTTAATTCTTCATCTCTTAACCCTGTGGTTCTCAGATGTTAGTATGCATCAGAATCATCTGGAGGACTTATCAGGACGTGGGACGTGTATTGCTTCCTCAACCCCACCTCACCAGAGCGAGGTTCTGATTCGGTAGATCTGGTTGGTGGGTGGGTGGGTCCTGAGAATTCACTTGTTAAGTTTCAAGCAATGTTGATACGGGTGGCCTGAGGAATGGATTCTGTGAACTAAACATTCCTTCAAGGAAAAATCTGTGTGTATGTGTGTGTGTTATTCATCTTTAAATTCTGCAAGGTCCAATATAATGCTTTGAATATATTACTGACTCGATACATAGGAGTTTGTTTTGAATCATGTTAGTAGTGTGATATCTGCAATATTCTAATATATTGAAAAGTGGTGATCTGTGTAGACCAAAGGAATCAATAAGAATATCACATTTCTAAACCGGGAACCAATGAGCCATAAATAGGGAGACTGTGAGTCACAGGATACAAAAGAGGTTGTTTGGGGAAGAATGTGTTAAAAATCATTGATTCATTCATTTATCTCAGCTTTATTAAGAGCAAATATGTGTAAATACAACGAGGGATATATCAGTATTGTGCTAGTCCTTTTAATAGGTATCTAACTTCCTAAAGACATGGCAGTTTCTCCTTGTATATACTTACATCTTACCATCCATGTCCCCCTCATGATTAAACTGAGCTCATGGTCTTTCTATTATTGACTTGTAAAAGTTCTTTATGTATTCTAGGTATAAGATTCTTATCATACATATCATTTTCAAATATTTTCTCCCCTTCTGTGGGCCAGCTCTTCACTTTCTTGTGTCCTTTGAAGCACAAAAGTTTTTAATTTTGATGAAGTTCAATTTATCTATGTTTTTTTTTTCTTTTCTTGCTTTTGCTTGTTGTTTCATATCCAAGAAACTATTGCCTTAAACTAAGGTCATGAAAATGCATCCCTAGATTTTCTTCCAATCCAGTTTTATAGTTTTGGCTCTTACATTTAGGTCTTTAATTCATTTTGTGTTAATTTTTACATATGATGTGAAATAGGGGGTCCAACCTTCATTCTTTTCCTTGACTATACCCAGTCGTTCTAGCAGCATTCTTTCCTCTATTGAACTGTTTTGGCACTCTTGTTGAAAAACAGTGTACCATTACGTGAGGGGTTACTCAGGGAGTCTCAATTATATTCTATTGATTTATATTTTGATTCTATGTTAGTACCACACTATCTTGATTACTGTAACTTTGAGATCAGGAAGTGTGAGTCCTACAACTTTGTTCTTCTTTCCCAAGATTGTTTTAAGCTATTCTGGGTCCCTTGAGTTTCCATATAAATTTTAGGATTAGCTTATCCATTTCTGCAAAGCCAGCAGGATTTTGAAAAGTATTGCATTGAATCTGTAGGTCAATTCGAAGGATATATATGTTTTAATGCAGCATTACACGTTTGCCCTGAGTATGGCAAACACCTTTGTTCAAGAATCGTCCAAATTTAAGTACATTTCAAATTAATTTCAAATGTCTGTTGCCAAGGAAGAACTAAATGTATGCTTAAAAGAAAAAAAAATAACTTTTTTCCACATTTAAAATTATTCATAATACAGTAACAGGGAAAATACAAACAAAGTAATAAAAATCATAGTAACCTCTAATCCCAGCATGCAAGAAACAGTCACTGTCAGCAGTTTGGCACAATTTATTTCTACCTTCCATATTAATTAGCTTTTACCATGATAATAGACTCCACATTTCAATGACTTACAAAATAAAAATAGCCTTAACTTCTTTCTCACGCATGTTGTATGTTGGTGGCCGTGGGTCAGCCAAGACTCTGCTCCACAAGGCCATGGTGATCTCATGGTGAAGAGGAAAAGCAAGAGAGCTGGTAAAACAAACAAACAAACAAACAAAAACTAGTTGGCTGGGTGTGGTGGCTCACGCCTGTAATCCCAGCACTTTGGGATGCTGAGGTGGGCAGATCACCTGAGGTCGGGAGTTCAAGACCAGCATGGCCAACATGGTGAAACCCTATGTCTATTAAAAACACAAAAATTTAGCCGGGAGTCGTGGTGCGCACCTGTAATTCTAGCTACTTAGGAAGCTGAGGCAGGAGAGTCACTTGAACCCGGTAGGCAGAGGTTGCAGTGAGTCCAGGTTGCACCACTGCACTCCAGGATGGGCAAAAAGAGCAAAACTTCATCTAAAAACAGACACACAAACAAACTGTTGCTTCTTAAGGTTTCTACTTGTGGAGAATGTGCTCATAAGAATCCAAGGTTCCC